>NC_143524.1:35242733-35400233 GCF_031878675.1 Megascapheus bottae | reverse complement strand
GCTTTAACCATGATTACTGATGTAGTTTTTGTTTTCAAGTTCTGTAGGTCCACAGCCATATTGAAGCTGACACATCTCAAGTTATAAGGTAGCTGGCTGCCTGAATGGTCTGGGACAGAAAACTAAATTATGTCATTTATTAAATATGTATGAACCAAAAAAATCAAAAAGGAAATATTAGGAAGATTTCATCACAAACATATAAATGTTTAATTTAAAACACTAACAGACTAAATGAGAAAATTTATCTAAGTTTGAAGAAAATATATAACATCCAATTCTTTTTGACATTTCCAGAGAATTTGTTTTAAACTAATTATGGAACTAAGTGTAATCAATATATCAAGATGCTTTCTCTAAAGTTGATGTCAGTATCAAGAATAGAATGAACATGGCCCAATGTCTTCACCCTAAATATAAACTTGTACATTCTAGACACTGCTTTAAGAATCTTTATTAAAACATGTAATCAATTAGGTAAATTGAAGGAATGGGTTAAGTTAGGTGAGATGAGGAAAATGATGAAAGTAGTGACATTGATCAAGATGCACTGTTCTCACAAATTGATTTGAAATCCCTTTATATAACTATTGAAGGATAAATATTTTTTAAATTTAACTTAAAAAAGAAATCTAAAAGTACTGTAGTCAGAAACAGGAAGACCTGAAAGCATCATTATTTCAATTTATGTGATCATTTACATCGAAAGCAAATTTAAGAAAAATTATTAGCACTAGTAAGAACCCCTACAATATTGCCTGATTAAAGAGAAATTTATCAAAATAATAACTCTATGCCAGAAATAACCATCTCCACACATTAAAAGCAGATACCATCTAAAATAGCCACAGTACTATATATATATATATATATATATATTTTTTTTTTTTTACCAGTTAACATGGGATACAGGAGATCTTCTCAGAGAAAGAATTTTAGTAAATAGAAAACATAAAAGGAGATTAGAATGACTCAGTATGTTAACAAACAGTATAATAAAGTAAAGATGACAAGTCCTTCTATCCACAGTGTGTAACTTTAATATACTCCCTGATGGTTACTTTAGGAGAACTCAATAAACTCATAAATTAGTATGATAGTAGAAATGTCTACAAAAAAGAATTTGAAAATAATGGACAGTTTGGCCATATTAGAGGTACATATAAATATTTCAGTAGAACAGAATTTGCAAATGATGGACTGTTTGTCCACATTACAGGTACATATAAATATATCAGTAGAACAAGTAAACAAGAAGCTTAGCTTATTCTATTCAATAAAATGGTAAAATAGAAAAGTCTCAGCCTTCATCTTAACAATCAATTTCTATGTAACTTGTGGGCAGGGATGGGAGGGGGAAAATGGGAGAAAGAGAAGGAAAGGATGACAATGTCCAAAAAGAGAAATGTGTTCATTTCCTGACTTATGAAATGGTAATGCCTCTGTACAATACCTTAAGAATAACAATGAAATTGCATTTAAAAAAAAAACACCAATGTTTTAAGCAAAAGTGCCTTCAGAAGCAGAACCCAGTTAAAACAATTGTTTCTTCCAAAATACAAAACAGAATTATGGCATTCAAATTGTGACCATGACTAAAACAAACAAAAAAATTAACTTAAAATTCATTCATGAATTGCTTAAAGACAAACATATTCTTTAGTAATTGTTGTTTGACCAACCTGGGCACTAGAGTGCGTAGACTCATCTCTAATTAACTACCAGAAAAAAACCCAGAAGTGACGCTGTGGCACAAGGGGCAGGGAGGTAGGCTTGAGCTGAAGAGCTCAGGGACAACGCCCAGGGCCATAGTTCAAGTCTCAAGACTGACAAAAAAAATTGTTGTTTGGGCCAGAAGCACTGGTTCACACCTGTAAATACCAGCTTCTCAAGAGAATCAGAGATCAGAGAGATCATAGTGGGGAGCCAACCATGCATAAAGTAATTCTCCATTCCAACAAATAATCCTTAATGGACACATTCCTTTAAAGAATTGAAATCCAAGGTTTGACTTTTCCAAAACACAAGACTCTATCCAAAAATAGTGCCCAAAAGATACTGGGGTTGTTGTGCCAGTGTCTGCCTGGAAAAGTTGCAGGCTTTGAGTTCAACCCATTACTAGCAACATAATTATATTCAAATTTTAGGGTGGGGGCAACACTGTTCAAAAAGAAATGTACCCATTATCTGACTTACGTAACTGTAATCCCTCTTACATAACCCTTATAATAATTTGTTAAATTAAAAAATAAAATATTTAAATAACATTTTGGAAACACAAGTATGGCTTGAGTTAAAAATCAAATGACACCCTGATCCCCTGAGATTAATCCCTAATCCTACCACAAAAATATATCCTGTTAGATGGAGTAAGACTCCATCTTGTGAGCATCACAGGGCACACTTATATAAACTCAGGTCTGATGCACATAGGCTCTATGGAATCGTCTATACTACCAAGCCCACAGCTTCCGGAGGGATGCACAGAGTGGTGAGGGAGGAAGGGAGCATGGCTTAGCCAAACATCAACCAAATCAATCCTGGCAATTAATGGGTGACAGATATTACAGCTAAATCACCCCCACATCCATTCAATGCACTTTCTACAGATTTAGGAAGGGGTGTGATTGGTAGGGATGAGGAAGAATGATGGAAGAAGTAACATTGAC
This sequence comes from Megascapheus bottae, assembly GCF_031878675.1. Taxonomy (NCBI): domain Eukaryota; kingdom Metazoa; phylum Chordata; class Mammalia; order Rodentia; family Geomyidae; genus Megascapheus; species Megascapheus bottae. The sequence goes on along the minus strand of NC_143524.1, from coordinate 35,397,564 downwards.
ATTGATCAAAATTAGTTATATTCATTCTACTTTTCTGAATTGTTACTCATTTATACAGCTACTCAAAGATGATTTTTTTTTTTTTTTTTGCCAATCCTAGGCTTGGGCTCAGGGCCTGAGCACTGTCCTTGGATTTTCTCAAGGCTAGCACTCTACCACTTGAGCCTCAGCACCACTTCCGGCTTTTTGCTATGTATTTGGTACTGAAGAATTGAACCCGGGTCTTCATGCATGCTAGGCAAGCACTTTAACCACTAGGCCAAACTCCCAGCCTAAAAGCCAATATTTATTTAAACAATTAACAGATAGCAAAAGCCTAATGCATAAAATATTAGTGATTAGTTTAAAAGTACTAACTGCTTTATTCCTCTCTGCTCTCTTGGGGTCCAGGTATTCTAATCCATTTTTCAAATATTATTTTTCCATATATTTTATATTGTAATGAATAGAAAGGTTACATTATATTCACCAGATAGAAGGTGCATTATTTCACATTCATTGATACCCTTTCTCATGTTTTGGTCCCCATTGCCCTCCCAAAAGTCCATTTTTCTGTATTGCATGATATTTACAGTATTTTCATATTTGCAGATCTATAATAGCTAAATATATGTGAATTTGTTGATGGCCTAGAAACCAAGACTCTCCTGCTTGCAATCCCAAACCCCTCCTGCATGCAACTTGCACAAAGGCAGGAAAATCTAGCCTCTGACCTAAAATGCGTTGCATTTTCAACACCATTGATGTGTCCATGTATACATTTTACCTTGGAAAATTTCTACAACATTCTGATGAATGTTGATGATTGTCACCCCATATTAAATTAGACCATTCCCATATTTGGGAAACTTGTTGTCTACATGAAAATAATATAAAAATGAAACCTGAGCTAGGTACTGGCAACTCATGCCTATTATCCTTGCTCTAGAAGAGTTTCTTAAAAACTCAGGAAACTGGGCCAGGAGTTTGGCCTAGTGGCAGAGTGCTTGCCTAGCATGCCCAAAGACCCAGGTTCGATTCCTAGGTACCAATACATAGAAAAAGCTAGAAGTGGTGCTGGGGCTCAAGTGGTAGAGCTCTAGCCTTGAGAAAACCCAAGGATAGTGCTCAGGCCCTGAACTTCAAGCCCAGGACTGGCAAAAAAAAATAAAAAGAAAACCTCAGGAAATTATCTCTGGATACAGATTGACCTCTGTCCTTTCTCAAAGACACATATATGTTGCATAAAGAAGAGCAGACCAGAAATATATGAAGTTAAGAATATCTTCACTTATCAGTGCAAACTTTACTTTCTAAATACTGCTTTAAGAATCTTTAATGAAATGTATAATAAGAGAAAAGAAGACATGATTTATATTATGTGATTAACTGCTATTGCAAAATAAACTTAATCAAAAGTTAAACCATTAGAACAAGAATCCTCAATACTGCTGGATTAAGGAAAAAAATGAGCAAAAGAAACAATTTTTTGTGCCAAAAATAACCATCTATAAAAGTTTTAACAACTTAAATGTCATCCAAAATAGCCATGGCACTATATCATATTTAAGCAATTAACATAAAATGCAGGAGAACCTTCTAGAAAAAAAAGCAATTATATGAAAAGTATAAAAGGAGATTAGAATAAATGAGGACCTTCACAATGCTGACCAACAGGATGAAAATCTTCCTACCAATAATGTATAATTTTAATATGTTCCCCATAAAAATCCTGATGGATATTTTGGAAGAGCTCAATGAACTGATAAATAAACATAATAGAAATGTTTATAAAGAACACTTTGCATATTGTGCAGTTTGTTTAGATAAACTCTCATTAGAACAGATGCACCAAGGTCAAAAATGAACAGGTTATTCAGCAAAATGGTAAAATAGTCTCAGGCTTCATGGCTTAAGGAAAAGTAATTCAAGTATAATATAGGAAGTAAAATACCTTTCTAAGAGGCTCAGAATCTAGCTAAAAAGTGCTAATCTCCTGGGCAGGGAGTGTGACCTAGTGGTAGAATGCTCATCCAGCATGCATGAAGCCCTGGATTCCTCAGTACCACATACACAGAAAAACTAGAAGTGGTGCTGTGGCTCAAGGGGTAGAGTGCTAGCCTTGAGAAAGCCCAAGGACAGTGCCCAGGCCTGAATGCAAGGAAGGGAGGAAGGGAGGAAGGAAGAGAAAAAGTACCAATCTCTCTAAGACTACATAACTAAGAGTTGTAGCATTGAAATGGTGATCATGACAGAAAAGATTAGAAAAGAAGTAGCTTACAATTCATTCATGGATTACTTAAAGACAAAGATTGTTCTTTAAAAATTATTATTTGGGTTAAGAGCAGTGACTCACATTAGTAATTACAGCGACTTAGGTGCTCTCACAGTGAGAACCAACCTTGATTTTAAAAAAGTTATATCTCAACATGTAATCCTAAATGGCGGTGCATACTTGTTATCTAAGGCATATAGAAGGTTTTATGCAGGAGAATCACAGTTGGAGGATGGAACATTTCAAAAAAAACACACCCCCTATCTGAAATACAATTAATGCAAAAAACTAAAATAGAATTTTACATCTGAGAAAAATCAATACATAAGTCAGAGAAGTCCACATATCCACAACTGTCCAGAGACTAGTCTACCAAAAATGAGCAATGAGCAATGACTTGGCATCAATATGGTGACATTTCTGAAAAAGAGCTATAATTCTAAATTGCAGAAAAATAAAGCAGACAGGGTTACCTGTCTGCTCATCTGAATATAGCCTCTACTTCTGATTCACAGGCCATCGTGTGAAACTGGCTCATGTCTGAGATACCACTCATAGAGACATACAGGAGATTTCCAAAGAACTCCATAGGAAAGGAGTTCAGATATTCCCTGTGAAGTTGGTGCTATCAGGGGTAGGAAGCCAGTACCACCTGCCAATGCACACTTTTTTTTTTTTTTTGCCAATTCTAGATCTTACTCTCAGGGTTTGGGCTCTGTCCTTGGGTTTTCTCAAAGTTCGCACTGTATCACTTGAGCCACTGCACCACGTCCAGCTTTTTCTATGTATGTGGTACTGAAGAATCGAACCCGGGTCTTCATGCATGCTAGGCAAGCACTCTATCACTAGACCAAACTCCTGGCCCTCCAAAGCACACTCTTGCCTCACATGAACTGGAGAATCAAAAGAGGGCATCTCAGATACTTCTGTAACTTAAGGTTCTGGTAGAGATTTAGGGTCAGTCTCATGAACTCCTAGGACACTGAGAAGGATGAACGAAGGCCCATTTTTCACTATACTGGTCCTGCCATCTGCATGAGTATGAAGGGGCTGATGTCAACTTTTTTATTTTGGCCAAGTTTTCAGCCAAAAGCCAGTGACTGGATGGCAAGAGGTAGAGTTCTGACTGTGCTGGGCTGTTGAAGGGGACATTCTACAATAGCAGCAGCACCACCACAGCACCAGGAACAGCTGCCTCCTGGTTCTTCTTATTGGAGTGGTTTCAGGATTATGTTCAGACAGTACTGGGAGAACAGGACCCTCTGAGCCTTCGAGTCATTCTTCACAGGGCCACTTGGGGGTCTGTTTCTTCAGCATTCTAGTGGTTTCCCTTTACCCTAAAGTCGATTTGCTTCCCGGAACTGAATTTACAGGCTGACAAATTACACCAGTATGGCAGACAATTGCTCATAGGCTTCTTCTCATTGACAACGTTTACTTGCCATTCAAGTTCTTTCCACCATGCCGAGCCCTCCTTCTACCATTTGAAGTAGATCCCTTGCTTCTCTCTATCCTCATGGGAACTTGAGCTCTTTGAGGTTTACCGTGTGGCATCCCAGCTTGCAGTATCTAGCTAGCTATTCTACTCCCTGCTCACAGTCTTCCTGAGAGACTCACCTAGTTTTTTTTTCCCCTTGACCTTTTCTCTGACTCTTCTTGCTGATTTGGGGAATCATCTTGATATTGATTTCTGCTGTTCAGTACATGACCATCTGCCATGTGTTGATATTTGAATTAAATGGATTCAAATTAAATTAAATCTAAAATAGATAATTGGCCACATTAGCCAATACTTTTAGAGAAATACTCATGGGACCATGATACCAGACTGCACAGAGTATAGAATACTATGTTTATTGCAGAGCATTCTGTTGGACAACATAGATCTAAGGAAAGGTAGGACTCTGTATTTTATGTGTTGGCAGTATCGTTTCTTTTTTCAACATGGCAATCATCAGAGATACAACGAAATAATGAAAAAAATTATGGGCTTGTGAAGACAAGGATAGCATGTGTGCTTTTTCAAAAAACTATTTGGACTATTTGTAGGTGTAATGTAGAACAAATATATATGAATGGATATTCAACAGACATTTGCTAAAATTCTTATATTGGCAGTGCTTAGAGTCTGGGATTCTAGAAGAGATGATCTGTGTGGTTTTGTGGTGACAAATCAAGCAGTCAACATCCACACCAGTTTCTGTCCTTTTCCTGAATAGTTCCTTGCTATTACTGAAATCAAGGGCACACTGCATCCATGAGGATCTTGGAACCTAGTCCTTTGTTATTAGAAATAAATCATGCCGAAAACATCAAACTATGAAACAGATGAGTGAAAAAATACTTTTTCTATAATTCAAGTGAATAGAAATGCTTGATATCCATTACAACCCCCCCAACCATACTTTTAGGACAAAAAACCCCAAGTTCTCTCCATTCATGATCATTAAAGTTTTATTTTTGCTTTATTATGAAGGGTAGACATGAAATGTGTGATTTATTCTTTTATGTTATGCAATAATGTACTATAGATTGATAGTAAAATGATCCAAAAACGGCAGTTAGGGTTGCTGGCAATGCATCATGCGCAAACTTGGGGAATAGGATTGGCATATTATAATCTTAATAAAGCTGTCTGAACAGTGGTCTGACCATAGCTGTATTTTACTGAGATTTGGCCTTAACTAATACATCCACATCAGCTTTGTCTCCCTCTCCAAGACTTTTTTGAAAGTTGTCAATGAGAACATTATCCTCCTTTTTAGGGAGCTTCTGGTAACCCCCTTCTCTGGCAGCTAGTTGGGCTCCAAAGCTAACAAAATTGTGCACGTCCTGTAGCTTCTTACGCAGCCATTCCACCCTTTCCATTGAGGCCAGGTGTTTGCCCAGGTTGTGCATAAGCTGTATTTCACTGACCGCTCTCTTCCTAGGATGAACAGAAGCAGAAGGCCATTTTATTAGCTTCCCATGTCCAAATCATAAAAATAACCTTAAAAAAGCCACCACAAAGGGCCAGGAGTTTGGCCTAGTGGTAGAGTGCTTCCCTAGCATGTACAAAGACTTGGGTTCGATTCCTCAGTACCACATACATAGAAAAGCCAGAAATAGTGTTGTGGCTCAAGTGGTAGAGCTCTATCTAGCCTTGAGGAAAACTCAAGAACAATGTTCAGGCCCTGAGTTCAGTCCCCAGGACTGGCAAAAGAAGAAAAAAAACCCCACCAAAAAATCAAATAAAGTAAAATAAAACAAGCAAGTCCCATACATTCTCAATGAAGAGAAGGCTGCAATACTTACCTAACAGGTTTGCCATCCGTTTTTGTAAGAAAACAAATTACTAGCACAATCATCATTACTTTAGCCATGTTCTTGGTAGACATCATCTTCACTACAAGAAATGGCAAGATTAACACACTTAAAACATTTGCAGTCTTACAAACTATAGAAATACATCCATAGTAGCTTCACTTTGTAATCATATAACCAACCAGGCATTAAGTTGGTTTTCATGATAGGCTTTAGGAATGGGCATCTTTATATTTTGGTTGCATTAGTAATATTACATATCACACACTTTCACTGCAAAACTAAACAGGTGACCTTCAGTTAGACAACTTTCTAAGGTTTCTTTTGCTTATGAATTTAAGCTGCATAATACATATGAATTTTAAACTACCTTTCTTCTGAAGACTTACTCCCTTGATTTATATTGGTGACACTAAATGCTTATGTGATTGAAGTTGATCTCAGAATTAAAGAAATTGGTTAGCAAATGCTGTTTTCATGGTGAAACTTCATTTTAGGCACTTAACAATTATAAACACCAACCTTTCGCTGATTTCTTCATAGAGTTTTCTTCATAGCATTAAAAAGTGTGGGTCAAAGCACTTGGAAATTGTATAGAATTACTTGTAATATATATTTTAAATATATCTGGCAGTTTTGGAGCTTAAATTCAGGGTTTTGTACTTGTTAGGCAGGCATTTGACTAGTTGCTCCCCAGATAGCGTTTTGAAAATTTGAAATTTAGTTCTTAGTATGTGTCTGCTCTTATTCCTTAAACTTACTTCCTTAGCAATCATGCCTTTTAAAAAGCAACTTTTCTTTTGCTCCCCTTTGCTTGCAAAGCTGTCATATTACTAGAAAATATTTTGCTGGTTGTGCAGTTCAATAAATATAAAGGCTATTATTACAGGCATATTTTTTCTAAATGCTTATACTTATCTTAAAATACACAATCTCTGTGCCACTATTTTTTATTAAAGAATTTATTAACATTGATTTTTACATCATATTTCAAATGACATGTTTAACAAACAGGTATTCAAGAAGGGAATCTCTATATACAATCATTGGCACTTAGATTTTAGAACATAGTTAAAATTAGCCTGTGGGTTTGTATGTCATATATACATATTAATCTATGTAATAAAACATTATGTCTATAGAATCATAAATTTTTATGTCTATGTGGTTGTGTTTATATTTCCAATACCATGTCCATAGCATTGGGTACGCAAATATTGAGTCATCGCTCTTATACTGTTGTTTGGATCTAATAGCCACATATTAAGGATTATTTTAAAGGAACATTTTAAACCACATCCTTAAAAGTCACCTAAGAGGGCCTGGGAGTTTGGCCTAGTGGTAGAGTGCTTGCCTAGCATGCATGAAGACCCTGGTTCAATTCCTTGGTACCACATACATAGAAAAGCTGGAAATGGTGCTGTGGCTCAAGTGGTAGAGCACTAGCCTTGAGGAAAGCCCAAGGACAGTGCTCAGGCCCTGAGTTCAGTCCCCAGAACTCGCAAAGAAAAAAAAAGTCACCTAAGAAACTTCGGAACCTACTACATAGCTGTCCATTGTGAAGCAAACAGGTTTGGATAGAGTAACACAGGAAACTTTTCCTTGGGTTGTGTCTCAAATGAACACTGTGTCCAGAGGACTGGAGCACTGGTGTCCAATCCTAGCTTTGTCCCCTTCACCTGATGACCTCAGACATCTCTGCTTTGTCTCCTTCTTAAAGGAGAAGTGAGTTCCTTCACAGGAATGCCATGAAAAAACTGAAGTGACTTTAGAACATCATTAAATTCATTCACAACTTCCAGAATAGAAAAGTCTAGTATGTAAAGGAAGTTACTATTCAGCAATGAAAGGAAACTTTTCCAACTTCAGTATTCAGAGTGAGCTCCCAATGAACCAGAAAATAAACACTCTAGGTAAAGGTCCTCTGTGGGGGAGAAAGGATAATTTAATCCACTTAATTCATATTCTTCACATCCAGAATTATTCATGGAATACCAGCCAGTTTTAATTTTGAAAATTTGAAAGACTACCAAAGCATAGCACACCAAATGTTTCCTGATTTTCTGTAATTTCAGTGATTTTTTTAAAAGTATCTCAGAAGTATTTAATCACATTGATGAGTCATTTATTTAACAAATCTATTATCTTATTCTACCATTATCATATATTGTATTTAATCCAATTCAACTCATTACATTCTACCGTGAACAAACAGCATTATTTGTGGAATAATTTACATGAAGTCTCATGAAATTTAAAGATGACTTACCAGACAATGACATCAGAGATTTTGCACCTGTGCCACCAGCTGATGCTGCACTAACATGGAATAGCCTGAGGCAGCCCATGAACTGTGCTGTGGCGCCTCAGTGGTAACCCTTATATTAGATCTGCTTACCAGGAGGAGCTTTTATGTTGTTACAAATGTCACTCCTCAGATCTCAGTAATAGGATTGATGGAGTCCCACACCATCATTGGGCAGTACCCGCTCCTCTGAAGTTTTTGATAATTGGATAGCAAAAGCAAAACATCATGATGCTAGAGAAAGGGCTTGTCAAAATAACTCTAACCAACATTGGGTTGCACCATCTAGAAAAAAGTTCTGACATTTTTGATGACATTGAGTTGATTCTTTTAAGAACTCTAATTCCAAAGACTTTGGATGACATTGATAGTGCTTTTTAAAAATAAAGCCTGAAGTCCATCTCTGCTAACACTACTGATATAACAGTTGTGATAACAAATCACATTATGTTTATTTTATAGCCCTTTTCCAACCAGTTCCTATAACTTTTGAACTTCTTTCAAAAAAAGAAAAGAAAGAAAGTAAATTGGCTCATTTAGTGCTTTTCTTAGTGTTAAAATAATGTTTGAAAAGCTCTCAGTGCACACTTTTACAGCTTCAAAAGTGATTTTTAAATTCACTTAACTTACAATTTCTATGCATTCTAATGCGTCAAAAATAACATTTGATAAGCATTAACTGTACCCCCTACTTTACATACATTATCCTACTAGATATGATCATGTGATAATCATCACTATTTTAACCTAAGGAAACAGAAATTAGTGGAGATTATGGAATTCAACAGAGATGCTTTGGTTTTTGTCTTTGTCTTAGAAATGTAGCCCTTCTTTAAACTTCAGTCCTCCTGACATGGATGGACCTAGTGCTTTGCAATCTCTTTTTCCAGGGCTTGGGTCCTGATTCTCCTATTCTTCAACTGATGGGCAAGAGCTTGCTTCAAAAGCTAAGGAAAGTATCATGGTGCCTCTTGATTTCAAGTATTATTATAGTCTGCTCTTCACTGAGGAATACCCCTCAATATCCTTGTAGAGGCAGCTTGATTCCCAACTATTTCCAGAATTCTTTTTTAAAATTATTTACACAAGGGGAATTTAATGGTGATATTTTCATACATAGACTGAATCCCACCAACCTCTACCCTCTATCACTTTCCTTTATCTCCCTCCTGCTTTCTTGAAACAATTTCAACAAATTTCATTGCTTTATTTTCATATGTCCATATAAATTACTATTCACCCTCAATTATCCTCTCCATTTTTCCTCCCTTGCCCATTCAGCAAGTCTGTTTTGTTCCTCTGTCATTCATTTTTTAGTGTACATTAATTATACAAAGGGGTTTAATAATGGTATTTCACGTGTGCATATATTTTAATCAGAATAATCCCCTCTATTGCTCTTTTCCTATTTCCTCATCCACTATTAGGTCAATTGCAACTACTAATGTATCCATTTCTAGATTTCCTTATTGATTTGAATAGAGTTTTTCAAAGTATTCCTTCATGATCCTCTAGATTTTACTGGTCTTTACTGTGATGCTCTTTTTTGGGGGGAGGGGAACATTTTAATTTTATTGCAAAAGTTTCTCTCTCTGTCTCTTGCTATTTTAATTCCTGGTTTCCTCTTTTCTTGTTCAATTTAGGGCTCTTCCTCCTCTGTGATGCTCTTTTATTTTTGGTCTCTAGTTTTATTAATTTGGCTCTTTCTCTTTCTTCTTTTGGCTGGGAATTTATCAACCTTAATTATTTTTGTTAAAAATTATCTTCTTGTTTCATTAATTTTCTACCTAGTATTTTTTAGTTTTAATTTCATTCATTTCTTCCCTAATTTTTATTTCTTTCCATCAGCTAATTTGGGGTTTGGATTGTTCTTATTTTTCTATCAGCCTGATGTATACCATTAGGCTATTTATCTGAACCATCTATCTATTTATTTATGCTTTTCTCTTAGCGCTGTTTTGCTTTTGCTGTATATCAAATTTTGCTATAAATTGTGGTCTCATTTTCATTTCAGTCTAGAAATTTTTGGATTTCATCCCTGAATTCTTCAATAACCCCTATTTCTTCAGTGTCCTTCAGAAATGTTTTGTATTTGAATATTTTGCATTTTTAGGCTGTTGGCGAGTTCTAGTTTTATTCTTTTATGGTCTCATATTATATAATAAGTTTGTTCAATTTTCTCCTGTTTGCTCAGACTTGCTTTATGCTGTAAAATGTTATTGATTTTGGAGACAGTTCCATGGGCTGTTGATAAGAATGTGTATTGTGCAATTGCTGAAAAAAATACTCCTGTTTTGGTAAACTTTTTTAAAATTTATTTTTATTGTAAAGGTGATATACAGAGAGGTTCAATTTACATGATTCAGGTAATGAGTACATTTCTTTTTGAACAGGGTTACCTCTTCCCTAGTTTTCTTCCAGTTTTTTTTCCCTCCCAGCCTCCCTCCCCTATAAGTGGTATAGTTCATTTTCAGTGTAGTGTCTAGTGGGAATCACCAATGGATTGGTTCACCCTTTGTCATACCATTCTGTGCCCACCATTACCATCCCCCAAATAGATAAGCCTACATACAAGATAAAAAGATACAGAAATCAAAAGCAACAACAAAGAAGAAAAAAAACACGAATAACAAAATACCTCTTATTTCCATTTGCTGAGTTCATTTCAATAAAAATCATTTTATATGATCACATGCACATAGCTATTGAGCCTTTGTGATTCTCTCCTAAGAACATTCTCCTTTGGTCTCACTGTGTGAGTGTTTAGCGTCCGGTTTATCATCATGTTCAAGGGTCTTTTACCCTCCATTGTGTTTACTTGTATGTTTGTGGGCACATTCTAATTACTACAAATAAAGTAAACCATACAATCTATATTTCTTTGGTTCCAGCTTATTTTGCTTAATATACTTTTCTGAAATGCTCTTTAAAATGTTTGTTAAATCCATTCAGTTTATAATGGCATTTATTTTCATGTTATTTTTATTTTTTGTTTGTTCAGATAGCAGGTTTATTGATAAAACTGGGTTATTAAATTCTCCCACTATACTTGTGCTGAGATCTACCAGCACCTATAAGTGACAGGTATTTGCTTGATGAACTTGGGTAGACAACAAATTATCAGGGTCTAAGTGTAAAGTTTTCTCCATTTGAGGGAAGTGGACTGACATAACCACCATAATCATGATTTCACTGTCTTCCTCCAATTACATTTTTTTTTTGCGAGTCCTGGTTCTTGAACTCAGGGCCTGGGCACTGTCCTTGGACTTTCTCAAGGCTAGCACTCTACCACTTGAGCCACAGCACCACTTCAAGAGTTTTTCTGTGTATGTGGTACCGAGGAATCGAACCCAGGACTTCACATATGGTAGGCGAACATTCTGCTATTAGGCTATGCTCCCAGCTCCTCCAATTACATTTATCTGTAGAACAAATTATCCTGAAAGTAACAATATTAAACTACTTTTACAGAAAAAAATAATCTACTTAGACAATAGTCATTCATTCATGGGCCAAAAAAAATACATCAAAGAAATGCTATCTGTCAAGGGTTGTGCTCATCACTAGAGTTTTGAGACAGGATCCTTGCTCTTAAACACATAATTTTAGCATAATGTGACAGGTGTCCTACTAGAAATATGAATAAATACTTTTTTTTTTGCCAGTCCTGGGCTTGAGCTCAGGGCCCGTCTTGAGCTCAGGGCGTGAGCACTGTCCTTGGACTTTCTCAAGGCTAGAACTCTACCACTTGAGCCTCAGCACCACTTCCGGCTTTTCTATATATGTGGTACCAAGGAATCGAACCAGGGGCTTTGTGCATGCTAGGCAAGCACTTTAACCACTAGGCCAAACTTCCGGCCTGAATAAATACTTTTAAGAGCACAGGGAGCACCTAAACTTTCCTGAAGTTATGGAAGTTGTTTTAGTGAGAAACTGTAGTATGCTCAGGGGTGATTAGATTTCCCATCAAAGGAAAGTAGAAAGGACAGAGGGGACAGCAAGTGCAAATAAGTGGAGGCCATGAAGACTGCATGGGGAGCAAATGGTAGTAGGATGATGAGAAAGAAGTAAGATGGGTACAGTTCTGGAGGCCTATTTATTGTATGTGTGCTAGAGAGTTTGGTATTTTCTATCTATAACCATAAGGTATTTGTAATACTTCTGTGTCCTTTAAATTTTTCAAAGGACTAAGTGACCTTCCCACAAAGAAGAAATATAGCTGCCCAGATTTAATGCGTAGTTTATCTAAATCATCAGGCTTCTGGAACAGCAGACATTAGATAGAAGGAAACTATTTAGGAATCCAAAGCTAAGGGTGATATGGGCATAGGGGGCTGTTGACACAGTGGGACAGAGAAGAGCTGAGCAAAGCTTTTGCTTTGAAAAGCCCTGCCTCTCTTGCCATTCTAAAGTTCTTTGAAGCCACATCAGAAAACCTCATGCATTTAGGAAATGATAATCAGAGGCTCGTCTCTGCTTGCTTAAGGGAAAGTTTGATGGGAGAGTGATACTCTTTCCTTCTGTTTGCTCAGCAGGAATCAGGGTGACTTTGAGAACTAAATATCAGGAAATTCTCAGAGCTAGAAAATCCAGCCAAAACTCACCTGGTGTCTTTTAAAAAGGAATTTTTTTCCAGTCCTGGGCCTTGAACTCAAGGCCTGTGCACTGTTGTTGGGCTTTTCCTCAAGGCTAGCACTCTACCATTTGAGCCACAGCACCACTTCTGGCTTTTCTATGTATGTGGTCCTGAGGAATCAAACCTGGGTCTTCGTGCATGCTGTGCTATGCTACCACTAGGCCAAACTCCCAGCCCCCTAGTGCCTTTTTTATGTGTGTATAGACTAGGCTCTCTCACTCTTGACAAGTTCCAAATGGAGAATTGAGTCCAGGTCATGACTTTCATTACCTTTGACTTGTACACCTGGAAGATACACACTCAAAGTCTAAACGTAGACTATCTTTACAAACCATAATCCTACGCTGAAGATATTCAGACTCTCCTGTCCACTGGTGAGAGAAAAAAAAGTCTGCTGTACTGGAAGAGACTTGGAAAGCAGTTGGGGCCAAATGATTCCTTTCCATTCAAAGCAGATTGGGGCTTGGGATCCCTGCTCAGCTCCCATGAAGCCCCAAATCACCTTAAATAGAGCTAGAGATCAAGTTAACTTCTTACTTGATTCTGGGGCTAAATACTTGCTGTTTACAAATGAAACAGGCTCTCAGTCCAAAAAAGAATGTAACGTAAACAGGGCTTCAGGAGTAGAAACTATAGTCTCTCAAGCCCTTGACTTATGAACTGAGTTTAAAGATCATAAAGCATTAGTTTCCTATATGTTCCTGAGTACCCATTCCTCTCTTAGGAAATTATCTGTTAACCAAAGTAGGGGCAAAGATTAATCTTGAGCAGGAGATAGACACTAAGTTTTTAGGAATCATGAAGCTGACCTCCCCAGTGCTAGTCTATGAAACACCAAAGTCTCCTGAGGTAATCTCTGGAAATATTCTAAATCATGCCTGATACCTGGACACAAGAGCAAGTAGATAGGCTACTGATACCATGCCTTAAAACAAACTTAACAGCTATCCTTGAGTAAGACAGTATGATTTAAAACCTAAAACCATAGCTGGGATCAGCCTGCACTTGACTGGCCATAAAAAAAAAAAAACCCTCCAGGTTTGGGGCTGAGGTACAGGTAGCAGTCAGCAGCTAGCTTGGCAGTGCCCGTATGCTGTGTTTGATCTGAGCCTTCTTTCTGTTTTTCCAGAAAAGGAGGCATCAGTGACAAAACAGGAAGTTGCATCATTAAAGTCCAAGTGGACTGTCACAAGAACTTCTCCCAAACTTGTGTGGTGAGGAAATTTAGATGTTGGCTTCAACTCCTAGTCTGAACTCAGCAAATTGTTCCATGATAATATCTATATGGAGACAAAAGCAAAGGCCGATCAGAGAGCAACAACACCTCCTACCTAGGACCAGGTAGCAAGGAAGGGGAGAGGTGGTAGAAATCCTGAAATCTGAAAACCAGATTGACAGATGACACAGAAGCTGAAGATGGGTGGGGAGGGGGTAGTATGACATCTAAGCATCTCTATCTAGAAATGCTAATGAGAACCAACTATAGCTCAAAAGACAGAAGACCAAAGCCAGAGTTCCCCAGTGAACAAAGAGGAAAGGAAAAAGAACATGGTTATACTGCATTAGCAGCTGTGTGGCAGGCAATGCAAAACTGGAGGAAGAATAAAAATTTTCTTTTTTTTGCAGTCCTAGAACTTGAACTCAGGGTCTGGGCACTGTCCCTGAGCCTCTTTGTGCTCTACCACTTGAGCCACAGCTCTTCTGCATTTTTTCTGTGTATGTGATACTAGAGAATCAAATCCAGGACTTCATGAATGTGAGGCAAGCACTTTTACCACTGAGCCATTTTCTCAGCCCCAGAACAAATAATTTCTAAATAGTCCAATGGGAACTCTAGTTTATAAAGTCCTGGATTGCTTCTTCTTCCTCTTCTTCTTTTTTTTCTTTTGCCAGTTGTAAGGCTTGAACTCTGGGTCTGGGTGCTGTCCCCGAGCTATTCAGCTCAAGGCTAGCACTCTACCACTAGAGTCACAGCGCCACTTCTGGATTTCTGGTGGTTAATTGGAGTTAAGAGTCTCATGGACTTTTCTGCTCTGGCTGGATTTGAACTGAGATCCTCAGATCTCAGCCTCCTGAGTAGCTAGGATTACAGATGCAACAGCTTGCCTTTTAACTTGTAAGGTAGTTGGAATTATGCTGAAACCAAATTTAGTGAGCTACATTCCTAAACTTTCTTCTCAGACTAGCAAGACACTGGATTCCCATATAATCCTATCAATAAGGAAATCATTTCAACTGAAAACTTTAAAACGTAGGTATAAAATAAAATAAATAAATCAATAAAGGTTTAAATGTAGTTATGTTTCTAAATAGTGGCCAATTGATCCGAAACAAATTCACTACAGAATTAAACGATGTATAAAACTGCTAATGTAAAAAGATAATCAGACTATATTTTACATGTTTTATGCACTATGTGCAGAATGATGTAATGCTATCCATAAGTCAAAAAACCTAAATAAAAATACATGTAAGGGCCAGGAGTTTGGCCTAGTGGTAGAGTGCTTGCTTAGCATGCACGAATACCTGGGTTCGATTCCTCGGTACCACATACATAGAAAAAAGCTGGAAGTGGTGCTGAGGCTCAAGTGGTAGAGCCCTAGCCTTGGGAAAGTCCAAGGACAGTGCTAAGGCCCTGAGCCCAAGCCCAAGACTGGCAAAAAAAAATACATGTAAGTATTCTCAACTAAGTAAACCTTAAATGAGACCAGTCAAGTGTAGTTTTGGGAAATGGTAATGGGATTAACTTTTTCAATTATCAGTTGGACTAGTAATTTCAGAAAAGTAGGTCATAGGTTTTTGTGTAATAACTGTTTATAACAGTAATTTTTACTTGTAGCAATTCATTATAGCAATAATATTTATAGATTTACTTAAACAGAATCAGATTAGGGGCATCTAACTGAGACTTTGGAAAGGTTCATATTTGAGGAAAATGAAAACAATAACATGCCAACAACTTTATACACCACCAAAAAAGAATGTGAAGTTTTCAATCATAGTTGCATTTTATTATGTTATATAATCATAAAATGTGTAAATGACAACTGCTAGTACTACCAAAAAATAAGGAAAATAAGAAAAAAAGAAATAAGAAGGAACAAACAAAGGAAGGGAAAGAATAAAGAAAAAGAGAGAGAGGGAAGGAAGGACAGAGGGAGGAAGGGAGAGAGGGAGGGAAAGAGTTATAAAATCAGAGTTCTCTGGTGAAATTACAGAGTGAGATAGAAATATAGATGAAGATGTAATAAATTCCACCTAGTGTATTGAAGACAAATGGGAATTCATATTTATCTGAACCTTTGTATGTGAGTAATAGATTAGCAGAAAGGTGAATAGAAAGGACATTCTAGACTAAAGAAACATTTGCAGTTACAAAGGCTTAAGTGTAAAAGTACCTGGTATTGGAGAAAATTTGAATTGTCCTATGTGGGCAAAGGAATTTTTTAAAATATTAATTTTGTAAAAACAGCAAGTTCATGTAATTGTATAGGAGGAAATGCAAACCAACCTTGGCATGTTTTGCTGAGCTTGTGAGCAAATGTTGAGAAGATTTTCAAAACAGTACATGTTGTATAGATAATACTGATATTTTTTTTTAGTTTAAATGTCATCAAACTTTGGTTACACGCAATCAAGGTAAACATCTGCTGAAATTAAGTGAGTCTGAGGGATATTGCTTTTCCTACATGGGAGCTCAGAGTATACATCAGTACCTTTGGTATCATTTTATTCTGATCTGCTTTACCTCGTTGATGCAAGAGCTTACCTGTGCAGGTTAGCTAAGCTTGTTTTAAGACAGTGCCAAAGTTGCTGGTTGTTTTCAGAAATCAGTATTATCTAGTATTCGTGGTTACTGAGTATTTATATTAATTTCTCCTCCTCAGATGCATAGTATGAACTTACATTTGTATAGCTAAGGGCCTCTACATTAATAACTTCACTTAGTATTCACAACTATCCAATAAAGAGAAAAGAAACTTAAACTTGGTTAAAGTCACTAGGCTTTAACTAATCTCTTGAAGTTCATAACTTTTTATAATATCTGTGCTCTTTCTTATGACCACTCAATAAATAACCAGTTAGTTATTAGCTCTTTTCACAGAATAATAGCCTCCATTACCTGAAACCTACCCAGAAATATATCATTCCCTTGACAGTAAGTCCTATTGCTTTTCTTGCTGGAAGCACCTGTCTCATATTCTAAATGCCTGTTGATATTGCCACAGCCATTTTAAATTTAACACATCTAAACAGAATTCTCAATGATTTTCTAGTCATCCAATCCCCTTCTTCCTCATCCAATGCATTATTAAATTCAGGACCTCGAATGTAAACCACTGATTTTCACTTCCAAAATATATATGATTTGTTTGATATTTCTTACTCTCATTAGTATCTTGCCAGTTGAAGACATTTTTCCCCATTTTGTTGGCTGTTCTTCCTCATTCTACTCCATTTTACACTGTATTCTCCAATTTATTCTACAAATTTTAGCCATAGTGAGCTTTTAAAAATGTTTGGTTTAAAATACTTCAGTGGGCTGGGCGTGGTGGTTCATGCCTGTAATACTAGCTACTCAGGAGGCTGAGATCTAAGAATCGTGGTTTAAAGCAAGCCCTGGCATTACAAAGTCGTGAGACTCCTATCTCCAGTTAATCACCAGAAAACAGGAAGTGGGGCTGTGGCTCAAGGGGTAGGGCAGTAACCTTGAGCTGAAGAACTCAGGGACAGCACCTAGGCCCAGAGTTCAAGCCCCATGACCCTCTCCCCCGAAAAGAAAGTACTTCATAGATATATATTAATCTATGTAATAAAACATTATGTCTATAGAGTCATAAGTTTTTATGTCTATGTAGTTGTGACAAACCCTTAGCCTAATTTTGAGTATGTTCTAAAAACTAAGTGCCAGTGATTGTATATAGAGATTCCCTTCTTGAATACTTGTTTGTTAAACATGTCATTTGACATATGATGTAAAAATCAATGTTAATAAATTATTTAAAAAATACTTCAGTGGTTTTTCATCATGCTTTGGGTAACTTAGCTCTTTCAGTTAAGCTACAACATTCTTCCCTGTGTACTTGTCCCTTTTGCTTGGTGTATTCTGATTACTCTGTTTGTCAGTTCCTAGCACACAGCACTTTTCTGCCCCAGGGACTTGATTCCTGTACTTTCTTTTGTGTTTTTCTCCACTTACAATGTTCTTGATAGATTCTCTCTCTCTCTCTCTCTCTCTCTCTCTCTCTCTCTCTCTCTCTCTCTCTCTCTCTCTCTCTCTCTCTCTCTCTCTCCCTCTGTCTCTGTCTCTGTCTCTGTCTCTGTCTCTGTCTCTGTCTCTGTCTGCCTGTCTGTCTCTCTCTCTCTCTCTCTCTGTGTCTCTCTCTCTTCCTCTGTCTCTGTCTGTCTCTCTCTGTCTGTCTCTCTGTCTCTTTCTTTGTAGCTTAACAAAATGTCACCTCTTCTAAAAGGCTTTCTGTGAAACTCCTGTGTAAAGTAGTTGTCTCTAATAATCTCAGTTGTAACACGTCTTTCTTCTTTATAGCAATCTACAATTATTTCCTCTACCTTCTTGTGAAATTTATTATATATTATATAACATATACTGGCATATATATAGTAAATTAAGTAAATTTTATGAACATAGTAACACTGTCCAGTCTTAGTTTTTATGATTAATTCTTGACATATATGATAGCCTGGGTAAATATTCTTTAAGAGAATACTCTTTTTTTTAAAAAAAAAAAGAATGATGTACTATCTAATTGAGAAAACTAAAGATCAGTATTTACTCTTGTCTTCATGCCACTCAGATGGCAACTCATCTAGCCTTGCTCAGAGAAAAATCATACTAGAATTTTGAGAAGTATACAAAAGGAACCAACTTGTCGGTTTTCTTGTGTAAGCTTGAAGTTAACAGAACTGTATTCTAATATATTTTGCTATTCGGGAGAATGTCATAACCTTTCTGAACCTCAACTGCCCCAATTGTGTGAATAGTCATACTACATTTTTTTTTTTTTTGCCAATCCTGGGCTTGAGCTCAGGGCCTGAGCACTGTCCTTGGACTTTCTCAAGGCTAGAGCTCTACCACTTGAGCCTCAGCACCATTTCTGGCTTTTTTCTATGTATATGGTCCCGAGGAATTGAACCCGGGTCTTCGTGCATGCTAGGCAAGCACTCTACCACTAGGCCAAACTCCCGGCCCCTACATTGTTTTTTTGTCAGCAGACTTCTGTATCCTGGCACATAATAGATGCTAAAAGGTGTGATTATTTAATTAAATTAACCCATAAGAATTCTATGCTGCTGTCAGAAAGAATGACATCGCCCCATTTGTTAGGAAATGGAAAGACTTAGAAAAAATCATATTAAGTGAAGTAAGCCAGACTCAAAGGAACTTAGGCTCAATGGTTTCCCTCATTCGTCATAATCAATAGAAACCTTGGGCTCTACTAGCAGAGATTTGCAATAGAGCAAAATCTTGATACATAAGGACATATAATGTGAAGCTAATTGAAAGGACCTCCAGGATAGTGAAACAAAAGCCATATAATGAATGATTGTTGTCCTTAATGTACTATGTTGTCTCTCATCTCCTTTGCTGTCCCTTGGTTATCTCATATTGGTATAGTATCTCACTTTGTTATCTGATATATTGAATTTATTTGTATTTGGATATTTGAAATTTGATAGGGAAGGGAGGAAAACCAAGATGGGTGGGGGGTGTGGGGGGGGAGGGAAATGGGTACCAAGACATGTGAAAGGGTATCAATGTATGTGAATTAATGCACCTTCTATCTGGCAAATATCATGTAACCCTTTTACTAATTACAATTAAAAAAATAAATTAACCCATAATACTACATTACAGAATTTTACCATGATAAAATGGTATACATATATATAAATTTTAGGTACATCAAAAATAGCCCTTAAATGTTTCCTTCATAGAATTTGAAGTTGAAAGAAATGGAGCAGAAATATAGGCATTCAACGCAATTCTGAAAAAGAACAAAATTGGAGGACTCACACTATGTGATTCCAAAATGTATGCAAATCTATAAGTGTCAAAACAAGATGATGCTGACATAAGACTAGACCTATGTATTAACGGGATCAAATAAAGAGTACAGGAATAAACTTAGTGATCAGAATATTTTGACCAGTTTACACAGACAGTTCTATGAAGAACGAATGGCACATTCAGGAAATGATGTTAAAACAATTGGATCTGCATATTCAAAAAATAAACTTTAATTTTTGTTTCAAAACCTACCCAAAACTTAACTCAAAATGTGTCAAAAACTTCAATATAACCACTGGATTGACAAAACTCTTAGAGAAAACATAGGTAAAAGTGTCTTCAATTAGGATGATGGTAGTAGTTACATACTATATACAGCAAAGGTGTTTTCTGTTTTGTTTTGTTTTTGCTTTTTTAGAACATCATCCCCAAACTCTCATTTAGGATAAAAAGTTGACGTGTAAAAGTGAATGATCATTCAGCACTAGAACCAGCCATTGAGTCTTCATCATGTGGCTCACCATCTCAGAAAGGAAACTGTCAAATTTATTTTGATTTCTTTAGGTTTTTCTCACAGTATCTTCTTGGGAGAATGGAGATTCAACATTTATTTTCTCAATTTTGTCAAACCTCTTGGTCATAAGAAGTATACGGAATCTTCCTTGAATGACATACTTTTAAATCTCCTTAACACAAGAAAATTAAAATTGTTTTCTTTTCTTTCTTCTATTTTTTTTTTTTGTCAGTTGTGGGACTTGAACTTTGAGCCTGGGCATTGTCCCTGTGCTCTTCAGCACAAGGTTGCAGTCCTACACTTTGAACCACAGCACCACTTCCAATTTTCTGGTGATTAATTGGAGCTAAGAATCTCACAGATTTTAGTGCTCAGGCTGGATTTGAACCGTGATCCTCAGATCTCAGCCTCCTGAGTAGCTAGGATTATTGGTGTGAGCCACCGCACCTGGCTATTTCCTCTAATTTTTTAAAAATGGACTAAGGAAAAGCTTGAAAACTTCATACAGTAATTTAGAAATGAATGACGTTACTTCCAGGCTTATAACTTGTCATTTGTTCTATAGGAGAGTAAGAGCCTTCTAGTGTAGCTTCAAGTTATTGAGCTGAGCAATGCTGCCCTCCAGTGGACAAAAGAACCTTCCAAAGGAGGGGAGGAAAAAAGTGCTATTTTGATTCCTTGTTCATTTAAAGCCTTAGTCCACTTAATGTCATTTCCTCTTCACTTCCTCTTCCATAATCCCTTACCAGGTCTGATTGCTTGCAGGAAAGCTATTATACCCAGAAAACCTGGATGTATGTAATCTAGTCTAAGTGAATTTAATGACTGAGAAGACAACTTCCCTTGGTTTTGAGATGCTCATTCACACTTCTTTCTTGGTAATATCCCTGTCAAGGATTCAGCTCTTAGTGATACTCATTCACTTTTTAGAACATGCAGGCTGCTTGTACTCTAACTTCCTCTATCAGATAATATTATTTAGCAATCTGGTTATCAATGATTTTTACTTTGTCTGAACAAAAATATTTCTAAATTTACAATAATGTAAGACTGCAATAACTGGAAATGATAACCATTGCTAAGCAAAAGAACAAATTCATAGCTGGGCATCAGTGGCTCATACCTATAATCTTTCCTACTTAAGAGGCTGAGATCTGAGGATCACCATTTGAAGCCAGCCTGGGTAGAATAGTCCATGAGACTCTTATTTCCAATTAGCCACCAGAAAACCAGAGGTGGCTTTCTGACTCAAAACCTTGACTAAAAAAGCTCAGGGAGTGTATCCAGGTCATGAAAGAAAAAAGAAAAGAACAAATTTGTGAATTTGATCATGCATAAGAATATGCTGAAGTAGGGCTAGGAGTTTGGCCTAGTGGTAGAGTGCTTGCCTAGCATGCACGAAGACCCAGGTTCTATTCCTCGGTAACACATGCATAGCAAAAAGCTGGAAGTGGTGCTGAGGCTCAAGTGGTAGAGCTCTAGCCTTGAGAAAGTCCAAGGACAGTGCTCAGGCCCTGAGCCCAAGCCCAGGACTGGCAAAAAAAAAGAGAAAGAGAAAAGAATATGCTGAAGTAGCACTGAAACAGTTGGTCAATTTAAAAAAATTAATGGTAATGCAGCAAAAACTTGAAATATATCTTTGGCCCATACAGAATGTTATCTTTTTTTTTTGCCAGTCCTGGGCTTGAGCTCAGGGCCTGACCACTGTCCTTGGATTTTTCTCAAGGCTAGAACTCTACCACTTGAGCCTCAGCACCACTTCTGGCTTTTTCTAAGTATGTGGTACCAAGGAATCGAACCCGGGTCTTCGTGCATGCTAGGCAAGCACTCTATCAAAACTCCTGGCCCCAGAATGTTATCTTTAAGTAACTCCCTTATAATATTAAAGTTAACACACTGAGCACATAAGGTATATTCAGTTTTGGGTTCCGAATTTTTGTTGCCACAAATAAAATTTTTTACGAAATATGGATAGAAGGTAACAAAAGTCTCCCCAGATTGTATCCTGTCTCTGCCATTTTTTCAGCTGTATAACTCCAGAAAGTGATTTGATCTCTTTCTACCTCTGTGTCTTCGCTGATCACATGAGAATAGTAGTAATACCTAACAGAAATCAGGTGAGGATTAAATGTAATACATTTACATATGGAAACTGATTAGAGCTAGCTGTTTATTGTTCTAATTATTAAAAAATATTTGTCCAATAGTCTAAAACCTAACAATACATGTAAGTGAAAAGTCAGTTAAAAATAATATTCACTCAACAACTGTGTTATGACTGCTGTTAGTATTTTGGTAAAATCCTTCCAATCACTCATCCTATGTGTGCAGAATCTGAAATTTATGGCAGATAGGAAGAAAATTTATATAAGCATCACTGTGCCTCCAAGCGGAATGAATTTCAGGTCCTACTTAAGAAGAGGTATTCAGAGTTACAGCTATTGTCCTAAATAGTGTAAGTGGTAGCCAACTAGTCACAAGACATGCTGACTCAGACAACCCATGGCAGACCTTTACCATTTGAGTAAAAACCTAACTAACTGCATCTTCTAGGAAAACTACAGTGAGAGGTAGCAGAAGGGAGAAAAAAATAGTAAAGGTAAAAGAGATAAATGAAATAGAGACTAAGAAAAACAGAGGCCAAAAAAGCAATGAAATAAAAAGCTGTTCTGTGAAAGAAACTCAGTATTTTCACTGAAAAGAAATTTAAAACAAACTTGACAGTAAGGAAAGTCATTAACAGTCTAGAGGCAGAAGACCTAGAAAGAATACTCTCATTTTCTGCTGATCTGTGAAGACTGGGATTGAAGTCATTATCATTTGAATAATAAAAAGTATGTGAATTTATTTTATACTTGAGTAAATGAATAATTGAACACCTTTATTGCTGGCCTTTTTAAATCATGTAACATAAATGGGATCACAGTATGTCTGCTTGCTATAGCACTTTTTTCCCCTCAACAATATGTTGTAAACGTATGTGTATGTGTATATCTGTATTTCCATGTTTTCTTATATTGAATGCACAATATTCAGTGTTTCCTCCTTTGGATACTTCAACTTTTGCTCCTGCTTTATTTTTTTATTGGAGAAGGGGATTGTTTTGAGATCAGGTCTTTCTGTGTAGTCAATGCTGGCCTTGAACTTGAAATCTCACTACCTTAACCTTCTAATCCTAGGGTTCCTGTTGTGAGCCACCTCTTCTAGCTATAATGCCTTGTGCTGCCAACTCCCTTTCCTTAGAAACTTGATCTTTATTTCATTTCTGATGATTATGGCCTACCTAATACATTCTTCAAAAGTCCCTTTTTTAAAAATCGGTTGCTTGGATAGTGGCTAAGGTCATACTTTATATAGAGATGTCTTATGGTCCTGAGAGGTGTTCCTGGGAGAAAATACTTGTCAGAAAAAAGAAGAGCAGGCCTTCAAGTATGAAACAGAACAAAAATGACCCTGAACCCATCTCTATTTTCTGGGATACAGCCTGGTATATCAAAGGTCATGGTACTATATAACTCATACCTGTTCACCTCAGGTAGGAACATAATTATCCATTTGCCAGTGGTTAGTAAAGGCTTAAGTCAGTCCTGACAATACAAGATGTGAAGAGAGCATCTAGAAATCTTCTTGGATATATATATTTAAAATGAGATGCCTAAACCACATCAGCTTCTAATTCAAAGGCAATTCACTGTAGAAGAAAAAAGCAAGAGAACTGCAGAGAGATAAACCTAAAATCTAGGCATGTTACGTCCCAAAGGCTGCCTGCTCTCTAGACTTACGTGGGAGAATTAATTTCTTTATTGTATAATACAGTCCAAGTAGAATTGATTATTACTCACATCCAAAAATATTATTAATCTCTCATTTGGTTAAATTGCTTAGATAAACCTGAAATAATCCCAATATTCTGGCATTCTGAAATTTAAACAAGACATTTTGTAAACATAAAAGCCTACCTTATTTATAGATTTAATAAGTGAGAGAAAAATGTTCCCTTACTGTTGAATACCAAGTGAAGCTTCCTGTTACTTGTAGAAAAAAACAAACAAACAAAAACCCTGTTATCACTCTTTATGTGACTAAATTGTTCCAAGTATTAGTTCCTTCATCTATAATAATCCCTATGTCCATATATTTTGAGGGTCAAGTGAGATAATCTATTTATGGCCAATTGTCATGAGATAGCATATCATGTTTTGAAATGTAGCTTCATAATGTGTTATTCATTCTATTTAATTCCATATAACCTGAAGACGTTAAAACAGAGGGAATCCTAGCCTCATAGGCTGCTTAGTGATACAATGTATGATTAAGAAGGTATGTTAGACACCACACTAACAATACCAATTGTTTACCAATATAACCTTGGTTAAATTGGTTAATTTCTCTAATCCTCAAAATAACATACGCTACTTCCCAAATATACTGTGACAGAGATGCTATAGGAATACAAAAGAAGCTATTTTCCCAATTTTAAAATAAATGTTTATTTCCACATCCTAGCATTTCTGAAGTTGAAGTGCTTCTTAAAGACAGTGTCAAAAAAACACACATTTATTTGTATTTGGTTATCTGAAACTTGATAGGGAAGGGGGGAAAACCAATACGGGGAGTGGGTGGTGGGTGGGGGGAGGGTAATGGGTACCAAGACATGTGAAAGGGTATCAATGTCTGTGAACTAATGCACCTTCTATCTGGCAAATATCATGTAACCCTTTTTTTTTTTTGCCAGTCCTGGGCTTGAGCTCAGGGCCTGAACACTGTCCTTGGACTTTCTCAAGGCTAGAGCTCTACCACTTGAGCCTCAGCACCACTTCTGGCTTTTTTCTATGTATGTGGTACCGAGGAATCGAACCTGGGTCTTCATGCATGCTAGGCAAGCACTTTAACCACTAGGCCAAACTCCCGGCCCTCATGTAACCCTTTTATTAATTACAATAAAAATATAAAAAAAAAGAACACACCAAGATGCCAAGAAAATTATTGTAATGTAGAAAGTCTTTTCAATCAATGGTGCCAGAATAATTGGATGCCAAACAGAAAAAAACTCATATCACAATTTTTTTTATATTCATCTTAGGTTTACATGTGAAAGCCAAAATTATAACATACACAAATATTTGGATCCTTAGGACAGGGACATATTTCTAACAAAAGATTTAAAGTGGGATTGGATTGTGGCTCAGTAAAAAGGTGTTTGCCTACTGGATACAAAACTCTGGCTTCTAACCCAAGCACCAGGGGAGCAAGAAGAGAAAAATAAAAATGTGATGTCCATTGAGATGTCTACTATCTGATTGAAAAACCTCAGAAAATAATAAGCACTGGCAAGTATTTAGAGAAATTGGAACCTTGTACCCTGAGCATGAGATCATAGAATAATGTCAGTGGAAAACAGTATGGAGGTGCCCCCCAAATTTAAAATAGAGTAACAATATGAACTAGACATATGTTCTACTTCCTACATCCAAAGAATTGAAGGCAAGGCCTCAAGAAGATCATTTGCATGCAGCAGGGCACTAATTAGAATAGAAAACAGGTTATAGAAACCCATAGGTCTAACAATGTATGGGTAAGTAAAACACGATATGTACACATCCTTAAAAAGGAAGAAAATCCTGTGGCATTGTACAACATAAATTTGTTGCAACAAGATTATCTTCAGTCAGACAAGATAGTCATAAAAAATCCTATATGATTACACTTTTATGCTGTAGCTAGAGTACTCATATTTTTAGAGACAGAAAATAAAATGGTAACTCCAAGGAGCTGAGGAGAGGGGAAAGTGGAAGTCATCACTAATGGTTATATTTTCAGATTTAAAAGGTCAAAAATTCTGCTGAAGATCGAATTTACAAAATACAAATACACTTAACACTGCTGAAATTGGTTAGAAAGCTGGGGATGTAACTCTGTAGTAGACTACATATTCAGCATGTACTAAACAGTCCATAGCACAACAAAATGAAAGAAAAGAAAGGTTGAAATGGTAAATTATGTTATGTGCTTATATGGTATTTAGATTATGTGTTTTCAATCATAGCAAAACTTACTTTAATCTTCACAGAAACACTAGACATGAAGGAAAAATGATTTATAAGAATACATATAAATTTAAATTACCATTTCATCATGACCCTGGAAAGGAAATGAACCATCTTTTCTAATAGGATTTCTATATGTTGAATTATTAGAAAGATCTTTTATATTCCAAAGTTCTAAAAGAATATTTTTCTAATTCTTGGTCCCCGGGTCTTTGTGCATGCTAGGCAAGCACTCTACCACTAGGCCAAACTCCCAACCCTTAATATCTTATTTTTTCCCACTCAGGAAGGGTTTCTCCCATTCTTCTCACAAATCTTTTCTTCCTGTGTATTTATGCTTCCCATAAACGATAAGAGGCCTTTGGGATATAACAGATTGTAACATGAGTGACAAAACTAGTGTTGTAGGTGGTTAGTGACATTTATTTACAACCTGTCTCCTACAAAAATATTTCTACTGTCCTTGGCCAGTAGGATGACCATTGTATTTATTAATGGTGACACAATTTGATATGTCTACACTACTGAAATTATTTAATTACAACCCTGTGTGCTTCTGTATCTCAGAGATCACAGGTAGGATAAGAAACCTCTTTCCTTTCTGTTCCTTACTGTTGCTTTTTCACTATAGCATACCTTTCCAATACTTTTATATACCTGTGTTTTTTCACCCTTTGCCTGCCTGCCTGCCTTCCTTTTTTCCTTCCTTCCTTCCTGCCTTCCTGCCTGCCTTCCTGCCTTCCTGCCTTCCTGTCTTCCTTCTTCCAGAAATTCTGTAATTTGAACTTCAGACCTCACATTTACTAAGCAGATACTCTACTTGAGTCAAGTCCTCAGCCTATGTAAGGGAGTAATTCTCCATCTTAGTAAGCCTGCTCTTTTATCCTTTTATTTACATTACCAACAGCTCCCTCTCCCCTAAGACATTTCTATTTATCTCTTTTTGTGTGTATGTACTCTTGGCATGGGCTTTGTCTCTGAGCCTGTCTGTGCTCAAGGCCAGTGTTCTACCACTTAAGACACAGTACCCCTTGCCTTTTTCTGTTAATGTGGTACTGAGGAATCAAGCCCTAGGCTTCAAGCATGCTAAGAAAGCACTCTACCATTAAGCACTATCAGCCCCTCTGTTTATCTTTAAATATTCAAAATCCCTCACATTTAAAAGATTTCTTCATCAATCATCTTAATTCAAGACTGTCAGGGTTCGATTCCTCCGTACCATATACATAGAAAAAAGCTGGAAATGGTGCTGAGGCTCAAGTGGTAGAGCTCTAACCTTGAGAAAGTCCAAGGACAGTGCTCGAGCCCTGAGTTCAAGCCCCACAACTGGCAAAAAATAAGATAAGATATTAAGTGCACCTAAATGAACATAAATAGTTAACCGTTATGAGTGTTCACTGTGTCAATCCTCAAGTATTTTCCTATGTAAAAATTCATTCAAACTCATAGACAATATGATAAAGTAAATTCTAATATAGATCACCCCAAATGAGGAAGCAAAAAAAATGGAGAAGTTAAGTAACTTGCCCTGGTAAGTTACGCAACCAGTCAACAGCATAGCCATAGTGGAAGCCTGTGAACTTTGACCCCAGTAGTCATGTTCTTAGCCACCCACATACCACTTCCTGACAAAGTAAATGCAGAGCTACCTAGCCCTGGCAATGGATAAGCATTACATAGGATCTCCTAGGTTACTGTTCTGGAGCCTTCTCATCATCCCTCAAAAAAGAAACTTAAAGAGGTTAGTCCTAGACTGTCCAAAGAAATAAATTGAAGGTTGGGGAACAATAGGAAGACTGTCCCAAGAAGCAAAGCAGGATAAAGGAAAGCAGTATTCAAAAGCGGGAAAAGTTGTACACATGAAACCAGAGTAGAAGTGGCATTGCTGATGACTTAAAGTTACCATCTGTTCTCAGTCATTCTCTTGACCCTGTGGTCTGGGACTTTGAGAGAAACACAGCCATTCTGGTATAAGCCTGTGAGCTATCTTTATTATTCAGCTCTTGAAATCTAGGGCATTAGGTAAACTGTCCTTTATCAGTCTTAGAACTAAATGTACAAACCTCCAGACACAGTCAGTTCTTTGGGGCCTTTTGAGAGATCCAACCCAGGTAGATCACTAAGATATTTCAAACAATTACAGTCTTTTCAGTAACCACAATAAACGTTTTGTTCTTTTCTGGGCACCTAAACTTTAACAGTATTAAAAAAAACAAAGAAAGAAAAAAAAAGAAAGAAAGAAAACAGTCCCTTGGAAATGCAAGTCACAAAAGTACATATTGTTTAAGCTCATCATTTTCCCTAACAAAAATATGCATGA
This sequence comes from Megascapheus bottae, assembly GCF_031878675.1. NCBI lineage: Eukaryota > Metazoa > Chordata > Mammalia > Rodentia > Geomyidae > Megascapheus > Megascapheus bottae. Next base: position 35,369,158 of record NC_143524.1, on the reverse strand, counting down.
GGGTTCCTCTTTCCTTGTAACCTCACCAGCACTTTTTTTCCACTTTTTGAGAACATCCTGTTCTAAGTAGGGTAAGAGAACACTTCATTGAGGTTTTGCATTGCATTTCTCTGATAATTAGCGTTATTTAACTGTCTTATATATTCTATATTATATATTTTATATTTGTGCCTGTCTTGGGGCTTGTCCCTGAGCTTCTTTTGCTCAAGGCTAGCACTGTACCATTTTATGTGGTACTGAGGAATCAAAGCCAGGTCTTCATGAGTGCTAGGCAAATACCCTACCGCTAAGCCTCATTCCGAGCCCATAATGGAATATTTTTGATACTAAAAATTATATAAAACATTGCCATCCAAGTGGATAAAATTGAGGAACATCATGTTAAGTAAAATTAGCCAGTTACAGAAAGATAAATCCTACATATTCTTTCTTTTTCTTTTTACTTTTTTTGGTCAGTCATGGGGCTTGAACTCTGGGCCTGGGCACTGTCTCTGAGCTCTTCAGCTCAAGGCTACCACTCTACCCTTTGAGCCACAGCACCATTTCTGGTTTTCTGGTGATTAATTGGAGATAGAAGTTTCACGGACTTTAGTGCCCGGGCCGGCTCTGAACCTCGATCCTCAGATCTCAGCCTTCTGAGTAGCTAGGATTATAGGCATGGGCCACCACACTTCTACATATTCTTATTCATTTGTGGAAGCTAAAAAGTTGGTTATATAGAAAAACAACAATGGTCACTAGAGATCAGGAATGGTAAACATGGGGTTGGGTAATAGAGATTAAATAAAAGGTACTAAATTCTACATATGTAGGAAGAATGAATTTTAATGTTTTTAAAAGATATTTAGATTTTAAGATATTTACTACAAGCAGATTCAATTTCCTTATATTGAAAAGAAAACATGACTGGAAACACTCAGAGGATGAAAACTGCTAAAACAATTTTCAAGTCCATGATCAAATTCAGTATCACTAAAGGAGTATTTTGGAGCTCACAATTAGGGAGCTTATAAAACATTTATACAGGGAGAAAGGAGAAAACAACTAAAAAAAAAAGTCAAACTGATCTATAGTATTCTAATGTTTAAGCACATAACATAAAAATGTACTACTTAATGTATTTCTCCATGAACTTTTTATGGAATTCAGATCACAGAGTATCGTTTAAAAATTGTCTTTCTGGCTGGGAGTTTGGCCAAGTGATAGAGTGCTTGCCTAGCATGCACTTGGGTTCGATTCCTTGGTACCACATACATAGAAAAAGCCGGAAGTGGTGCTGAGGCTCAAGAGGTAGAGCCCTAGCCTTGAGAAAGTCCAAGGACAATGCTCAGGCTCTGAGCTCAAGCCCAGGACTGGAAAAAAAAAGTCTTTCTTTTGATCATATACACCTTTTACACAGTTCTTGAAGACAACATCATCTTCCACCTTTTTTTTTTTTTAACTTTGAAGTTGGCCTAAAGCTGAGATGGGCCAGTGAGATTAAGAAGAGGGTTTCACTCAGAATGTTTTCCATAAGAATCCTCTCTTCTGCTTTCTGCTCTTGTTCCTTTCTGGCCTGCTCACTCTTTTAAAATCTTTTCCAGTTCAGCCAGAAGGGCTGCAGTATCATCATCATCATCCCTCTCCTCTTTAAAGTCTTCATCATCCTCATCTGTTAGAGAGTTGTTGGAGTCAAGGTTGGCAGCAGGAATCTGGTCTAACCAAGGCTTCCTGGATACTGAAGTTGTATGTTCCCCTTTTGGACGATTCTTCTAATTCTCTCCTGCAGTCACAGTTAGGAACCTCTTCAGAGGCATCCTGAGGAGTTTGTCTGTGTTTTATCTTTGTGTGAGAGGGAAGGTCTCTGCTTGAATACTGCTTTGAAAGTTGCCTTGAGTCACTGGCTCATTTTTATCTTTTACCTCTTGCAGGTTCAAAGGTTGGCCAGGCTTCTGTAGTCATCTTTCATTCAAGGTCAAGAACCAATGCTGCAGCCTAGAAGTTCTCACACCATAGCTGCTCCAGGCTCCCAGAAGCCTCTGAATTTTAATGTTTTATAGCACAGTTAATTAACTATAGTTTGTAACAATTTATGATACATTTCAAAATAATTAAAGTCTCAAAACAAAGAGACATACAACATGTTTGGGAAGCTAGAAAGACTAATTACAAAATAAATATGCATCAGATATCCTAAATATTATATATCTGCATTGAATATGATACATTTAAATATATTTAAATGTATTATGTCAATCACCAAAAGCTTAACTTATCTGTGTTAAAAAAATGTCAGTATGGCATTGTAACCAAAGTGATTAACTTTAAGGAGCGATTGTGTTTCTCTATTCACTTTTCTTATCCTACTTTTCTTCTCTTAGACAATGAATATAAAACATACTAAATAAAATGATTAATTATGGCAGTGCTAATAGTAGGCCATGAAACCATTCATCAGGATACAGTTAAAGAAACGGGAGTTTGGCCTAGTGGTACAGTGCTTGTCTAGCATGCACAAAGCTCTGGATTTGATTCCTCAGTACCACATACACAGAAAAAGCCATAAATGGCTTTTCTGTGACTTAAGTAGTAGAGTAATAGCCTTGAGAAAGCACAAAGACAGTGCCCAAGCCCTGAGTTCAAGCCCCAGGACTGGCAAAAAAGAAGGAAGGAGGGAAGGAAAGAAAGAAGGAAGGAAAAAAGAAGGAAGGAAGAGAAGGTGGGAGGAAGGAAGGAAGGAAGGAATAAAAGCTACTTCCTGAAAGTTCTACCTTAGAGAGTATCTTCGTTTATCCAGTTTCTCTCAAGGTAGTACATGACCAGTCATGGCAGAGCCAGCTCAACATCCTCTGTTCACCTTCACCTTATTTTCTTGGATTCATTCCCATCTTGGAATGTCACAGCTGCATTTTCAACTAAACCTGCACCAGTACCTACGACTGAGTGAGTACCTTGGCCTGATCTGGCAAAATTATTTTACAGCTGTGCACTGTTCCAGCCTCAGTCATACTTGCAGCTGCTATTACCAACACTGCCAGCCCACCATACCACAATTCAGTCATTCTCCATTGTTTCCCTCTGGAATATCTGGTTTTCTGCTAGACTATGTTAATAAATCCTGTTGACATGTTTGATTCACTCTCCTGCCTGCTGGGAGAAGAGAAAAGAAAGATGCACATTACATCTCAAAAACTGATGCTCCTGGGCCAGGAGTGTGGCCTAGTGGTAGAGTGCTCGCCTAGCATGCCCAAAGCCCTGGGTTTGATTTCACAGAACCATATACTCAGAAAAGGCCAGATGTGGCGCTGTGGCTCAAGTGGCAGAATGCTAGCCTTGAGCAAAAAGTGTCCAAGGACAGTGCCCAGGCCCTGAATTCAAGCCCCAGCATTAGCAAATGAAACAAAACAAAACTTGCTCCTGAAGTTTACTTCAAAGAAGTTTATCAGCATCCTCGTTTTCTCTCTGTTAAGAGGGACTATCTAGGTCTAGAAGCATGGCTCAACTGGTAAAGTTGCCTAGCAAGTGTAAGACCCTGAAGTCAAATTCTAGTACTTCCCAAAGAAGAAGAAAAAGAAAGACTCTCTAATGCAGTATAGTTCTGTGGTAAAACTATCATGTTTTCCTAATCATCTCTCTTGGGGTATCACTGGAGTTACCAGCCCAATATTATCCATGTACTGAAGTTATGTTCTACTTTTCTTTGTTTTTGACTTTAATATATGAACCGAGGGCATGAGTCAGGCTCACAATGTCTCCTTAGGCATAGCCATCTGATCCTGCCAAAGCGGTTTTCTGATATGTGAAAGAATTTCCTCTATGCTGTTTCACTGGTCCTGTCATTTCCATATTCTCAGATATGCTCAGGTCATTTGTCATTACATGTGCATGCCATTTTTCTACTAAGAAGAATTAACCTCAAACCAAGAAACACTAGCAATGCCCCTTAAACTAAAATAAGTGGCACAGAGTGAGTTATTGAGAATTAAAAACAGCAAAATGTAGAAGGAATTATGTAGCAATATTATTTTCTATTGCTCAGAAGCATACACTGCTCATCTCTGGTACTTATTTATATATTTTCTAAAGACTGAGAGCATTCTATCTTTAGAAAATGTTTTCTTCTTTTGATGTGAAGGCTGGTTCCTGATTGTTTGCAATATCTAGAGCTTCTAATAATCTGTCAAAACTACTAAGAAAGTAAATGAGAAGAAAGCCAGGGTGGTTTCCCAGTGTTGGATGACTAGAAATCCAGATTATTGGTAAAATCTAACTAGGAAAAAATAGAGAATAAGCATGTTGCTAAGTCTCTGTGGATAAGGTATAGGAACATTAGTTTTTGTTATTTTATTTTTTCCTTGTTTGGTTATTGTGGATTTTAAACTCAGGAGTCCCAGGCATTGTCCCTTATTTCTTTGGCTCAAAGATAGGTCTCTACCACTTTAAGCCACAGTGCCACTTCCAGTTTTCTGGTCAGTAATTGGAGGTAAGAGTCTCACAGACTTTCCTACCTAGGCTGCCTTTGAAGTGTGATCCTCAAATGTCAGCCTCTTGAGTAGCTAGGATTATAGGCATGAGCCACCAGCACCAGCTAGAACATCAGTTTTTATGATGTGAGGCCTTCCTTCTTTTTTCCCCCCTACTCCGGGCAGGCTGAAAGACATGTCAGTAGAATTTAGTAATGTAGTATAGCAGAAGGCCAGGGATTGAGAAGATAAAAAAAATGACTACTTGAAGGCAAAACAGAAACCTGAGTGCTGTGATTTGGAGATCTGTTACAAAGGTTGTTGTGTGAACAGTTATTTGTGCAATGAAGTCTAATAAGGTGTGATCATGTAGCCACTCAGGAGCTAAATAAGCCTAGTTCTTGAACAAATAACCACAACAGACTAAAGGATTGAGTTTCCCCTAGCCATTTATATAGGAGTTGAATACACTCAAGAATCCTGATAAGCTGCAAAGCTTGTAAGAATGATTGAACTTGTTAATAGATTTAATTTGATCTGGGGAAAGAAAAAAAAAAAAACAGAAAAGCTGCATTACTGGTACCTGCTGTAGTAATGAGAAAGCTTAGATGGGTCAGTCCCAAGAAACAACTGTGTGTCAAGACAAAGCAATTCTAATCAAAATCCTATAAGTAAGTCACTAAAAATTGTTACTAAACATCACAAAACATGGGAAGATTAATTTGATTAACCAAGGATCTAGACTTAGCTTTTGCCCTTAACCTTTTATCACCGCAGTCGGAAACAATATTTAATTGCAGAAGCAAATTTTAGGAAACAGGAATAAGGGAATGAGGAGCTAAAAGAAATGACACAGATTAGAACACTGCTAACAACTGATATATTATTAAAGTAAGTACTTCATGGGCAATTGGAGTTCGATTCCCCTTGTGACCTGGTAAAGAATCATTAAAATTTGCCTTAAAATAGTTCATCTGAATTCATAAGCTACATTGTTAAATGGCATCTCCTTTGTACAAATACTTAAAGATAATAATATGTTTTTAAAAATTGTCCTCAAGGTGCTGAAGTATTTTGTGTTTTAAGGATTTTCATCTTCCACCAAGGTTTGCCCCTGGGATGTTTCTGGGCTACCTCATAGGGCAATAACAAATGAATGTCAAAGCACAAGAAGAGCTAAAAGAAGGAGAACTTATGCCTGAGAACTCACCATTAGAGCTGCTACTGGGTTCAATCCCTAGTATGAGACTGAATAGACAGAGCTGCTACTCCATTCCATGCTGGATGGAGATGTGACCAGGAAACAGAAAAGTATATGCTACATAAACCTAGACTAGGGAAGTTTGTTTTCAAAAATAGTCTTTCTAAAAAATATAAATATTCCTCCTTTCCCCAGCCCTATCCCATCCAGATAGTTCTAAAAAATTGAAGTAAGATGGTTATATAATTGGTATATTTTATATATATTATTTAGTATATTTGGCATAATCCCAAAGAAGCTGAGGACAGAGTTCATGATCCAGAGAGCAAGTCATTTTGTCTCATGAAATGCAGAGGTTATATGAGACAAAGGAAAGTTGATCAATAGATGGATGTGGTAACACAAGAATCCTTGGCAAGAACTACAAGAACAGTAAGGTAAGAGTAAAATAAGGATGTACCTTCTTAGCAATTAAGAAATACTTTAATCTGGACCAGATATAAGAGATTAGAATAAATTACTTGAATTTCAAATGGAAGAGAAGTTTGTGAACTAGTGCTTCCAAGTACTTTTCTGTTTTGAAAGTGTTACATTTAATGGATTACATTTTTTCATTTTTTATAATAAGGATTTTTATTTTGTTTGGAGACTTCAGATTCAGCTGGAATTTAGAATATTTTAAAAATATTCATTAGGGCCAGGAGTTTGGCTTAGTTGGGGAGAGCTTGCTTAGCACGCACAAAAACCTGGGTTGATTCCTTGCAATACATACATAGAAAATGCCAGAAGAAATAACAAAATAAAATCGGAAAAAATATTGGCGAAGAGATGAACAAAAAAGAAATGGGTGTTACTAAATTTAAATATATAGAGAAAATTAATGATTTTTTTTTGGGGGCCAATTCAGGGGCTTGAAACTCAGGGCCTGAGAACTGTTCTTGGGCTTTCTCAAGGATCGGGCTCTGCCACTTGAGCCACAGCATCACTAATGGATTACATTTAATGGAAAAGATATTCTGTACTAGTTTAAGTATTTTTCCATTGGACTTTAATAATGAAAAAGTATTTAACAAAAATCATAAAGCTATTTTAGAGAAGCTATCTTTTAGAACAGATATTCTGTACTAGTGTAAATGTTCTTCAGTTGGACTTTAACAATGACAAAGTATTTAAGAAAAACCATAAAGCTATTTTAGAGAAGATATTTTATTGAATAACCTTATGTGTTAAAAAAATATTTTAGGCTTTCTAAGATATTTTAGCTAGGCTTTCAAAAGTTGTCATTTCTGTAGTAGCTTTCAACCACCACCCTCTGAACAGACATTCATAGTGCAAATTAGTGATAATTATAAATACACAAATATTTATAATGTATACAAATATAATTCATAGTTATGTCTATACATATATAATATATACATGTAAACTATATAATATATCTATACATTATACAATATAACTATATATGTATATAATTATATATTTATAATGAAAATTATACATGATAAAATTTGATTAGATAATATATACTTATTTTTATATAAATACTTTTATATAATATATATTTAAATATATGTATAGAAATATTTACTTTTTTAATGTAATTAATAAAAGGGTTACATGATATTTGCCAGATAGAAGGTGCATTAATTCACATACATTAATACCCTTTCACATGTCTTGGTACCCATTACCCTCCCCCCACCCCCATCTTGGTTTTCCCCCCTTCCCTATCAAATTTCAAATAACCAAATACAAATAAATTCAATATATCAGATAACAAAGTGAGATACTGTAACAATATGAGATACCCAAGGGACAGCAAAGGAGATGAGAGATAACATAGTACATTAAGGACAACAATCATTCGTTATATGGCTTTTGTTTCAATATCCTGGAGGTCCTTCCAATTAGCTTCATACTATATGGCCTTATGTATCAAGGTTTTGCTTATCGCAGATCTCTGCTAGTGAGCCTAAGGTTTCTACTGATTATGACAAATGAGGGAAACCATTGAGACTAAGTTCCTTTGAGTCTGGCTTACTTCACTTAATATGATTTTTTCTAAGTCTTTCCACTTCCTAACAAATGGGTCGATGTTGTTTTTTCTGACAGCAGCATAGAATTCCATTGTGTACAAATACCACATCTTGTTGATCCACTCATCAACTGAGGGACATCTAGGTTGGTTCCATATCTTTGCTATGGTGAATAGTGCTGCAATGAACATTGTTGTGCTAGTGGATTTAGTATGCCCTAGATTCTGGATGGTTGGGTAAATGCCAAGTAGTGGAATTGCTGGGTCATAGGGGAGTTCTATGTTTAGTCTTTTGAGGCACTGCCATACTGCTTTCCATAGTGGTTGAATGAGTTTGCACTCCCACCAACAGTGTAGTAGTGATCCCTCCTGGCCACATCCCCTCCAGCATCTGTTGTTAGTAGATTTCTTGATTCTGGCCATTCTAACTGGAGTGAGATGGAATCTTAGAGTTGTTTTGATTTGCATTTCTTTTATGACCGGAGATGTTGAGCATTTCTTCTATAGGCCATTTTTGTTTCTTCTTCAGAGAAGACTCTCTTTAATTCTTTGGCCCATTTTTTTAATGGGATGGTTGTTACTTTGGAGATTAGTTTTGGAGTGATTCAAGTTTTTGAGTTGTTGATATATTTTAGATATGAGGCCTTTGTCCATTGTTTGGTTGGTGAAGATCTTCTCCCACTCTGTAGGCTTCCTAATTAATTTACTAGCTATGTCCTTTGCCATACAAAAGCTCTGCAGTTTAATGCAGTCCCACTTATCTAGCCTTTCTCTGATTTGTTGTGATTCTTGGTCCTTATTAAGAAAGTTTTGACCTGTGCCAAGGAGGTCTAGTGTATCTCCTATTCCTTCTTGTAAAGTTTTCAGTGTGTCAGCTTTTACCTCCAGGTCTTTGATCCATTTGGAGTTAATTCTAGTGCAGGGTGACAAAGAAGGATCCAACTTTAGTTTTCTGCAGGTGCTTAACCAGTTCTGCCAGCACAACATGTTGAAGAGGCTGTCTTTCTTCCATTCTATTTTTTTGGCTCCCTTGTCAAAGATTAGGTGGCCATAGGTCTGTGGTTTAATATCTGGGTCCTCAGTTCTATTCCATTGGTCTTCAGGCCTGTTCTTGTGCCAATACCAAGCTGTTTTGATAATTATAGCCCTGTAATAGAGTCTAAAGTTTGGAATTGAAATTCCTCTAGCGCTGTTCTTTCTGCTAAGAAGTGTTTTTGCTATATGGGGTCTTTTATTATTCCATATATACTTTATTATTCCATATATACTTATTTTTATATGAATACTTTTATATAATATATATTTAAATGTATGTATAGAAATATTTACTTATGACTGAGAATGTGGCTTAGCATGCATGAAGTCCGGTTTCAATTCCTCAGTACCCCACAAACACAATAAGCCAGAAGTGGTGCTGTGGCTGAAGTGGTAGAGTGTTAGCTTTGAACAAAGACTCAGGGACAGTACTCAGGCCCTGAGTTCAAGTCCCAGGACTGACCAAAAACCAAACAGATATTTACTTATATTTATACGAATGTATACATTATATTATTATATCATTATATTTTATAATATTTATTTATTATATATTATTTATATATAAATATCTTTATCTTCTAGTATTTTTCTATAGTAGTTTTGAAATTTCGGGTCCAGAAATGCTACTGTGGACCAAAGTGGTGGAGTGCCAGCCTTGAGCAAAATAGCTCAGAGATAATGCCCAGGCCCTGAGTCCAAGCTCATGACTAGCAAAACAACCTTGGAATTTCAGATGTTTTACCAAGATTTTTGATACATTTGAATTGATTTTTGTTCAGGGTGACAGATAGGGCCTAGTTTCAAAATTCTATATATGACTAATCAGTTTCCACAGCACCATTAGTTGAAGTTGTCTTTTTTTCAGTATATGTTTTTGGGGCCTTTGTCAAAAATTAACTGTAGCTGTGTGCATTTATTTTGGGGTCTTTTATTTTGTTCCAATGGTCTTTGAATTTGTTTTTATGCCATAAAGTTTTTTATACTGTGACTTCATAGTATAATTTCAGGCTGCTGTTGTGATATCTCTAGCACTGAGTCCTTTCCTACCCTCCCACCCCCAGCCCCAGGATTACCTATGCTTTTCCATGGTCTTTCGTGCTTCCATATTATTATTATTTTTTTTTTTTGCCAGTCGTGGGCTTAAGCTCAGAGCCTGAGCACTGTCCTTGGACTTTCTCAAGGTTAGAGCTCTACCACTTGAGCCTCAGCACCATTTCTGGCTTTTTTTTTTCCTATGTATGTTGTACCGAGGAATCGAACCCAGGTCTTCGTGCATGCTAGGCAAGCACTCTACCACTAGGCCAAACTCCTGGCCCCTTCCATGTTAATTTTATGATTGATTTTTCTTTCTTTCTATTGTTTTGCAAAGAATACAATGGGACTTTTATGGTAATTTGTATTGTAATATAGCTATTTTCAAAATATTAATTCTTCCAGTCCATGAACATGAGAGGTCTTTCCATTTTCTGATGTCATCTACAATATTAATTCTTCCAGTCCATGAACATGAGAGGTCTTTCCATTTTCTGATGTCATCTACAATTTCTTTAATGTCTTACGATTTTTTTTATCATAGAGGTCTTTCATCTCTTTATTTTTATTTATTTTTTGCCAAACCTGGGCCTTAAACCCAGGGCCTGAGCACTGTCCTTGCGCTTTCTCAAGGCTGGTTCTCTACCACTTGAGCCACAGCACTACTTTTGGCTTTTTCTGTGTATGTGGTACCAGAAAATCGAATCCAGGGCTTCATGCATGCTAGGCAAGCACTCTACCACTTGACCATACTCCTGGCCCTCATTCATCTCTTTAGTAAAGTTTATTCTGAGTTATTCCTTCTTTTCTTTTTATAATATTTTGATTTTATTTTATTATAGCATGGAATGTTACCCCCCTCTTTAAAGGAAAACACAACAGAAAATAGATCAACTGGAAAAATAATTTCAGAGGCCTATTCACATGTAAATTTCCCAGAATGCATCTCTTGCACAAAGCAAGCATGCGGGTTAGAGAGGAAGTTTTGCAATTGAATGACCATGATGAAATCACCAATAATCTTCTGATTTATTTAACAGGGTGTTTATTTGGTCTTTGAAATGACAGGCACCCTTAGAAAATGTATCTCAAGGGCTGGGAATGTAGCATAGTAGTGGAGTGCTCGCCTAGCATGCATGAAGCCCTGCTTTTGATTCCTCAGTACCACAGAAACAATAATAGCCAGAAGTGGTGCTGTGGCTCAAGTGGTAGAGTTTTATCCTTGAGCCAAAGAAGCTCAGAGACAATGCCCAAGCCCTGAGTTCAAACCCCAGGACTGGAAAAAAAAAAGAAAAGAGAGAAAAAGAAAATATATCTCAAACTGCTAATGTTCTTTAGACTCTTTGTAGGCGTTAGCTTCAAGAATAGAGCACCCAAGGGTGGGGAGTTTGGCCTAGTGGTAGAGTGCTTGCCTAGTGTGCACAAAGACCCAGGTTCGATTCCTCGGTACCATATGCATAGAAAAAGCTGGAACTGGTGCTGAGGCTCAAGTGGTAGAGCTCTAGCCTTGAGAAAGTCCAAGGATAATGCTCAGGCCCTGAGCTCAAGCCCAGGACTGGCAAAAAAAAAAAAAAATAGAGCACCCAAGTCTATTTTATAAGGTTAATATTAGCCACTGATGCTGAGTTTATAATGTCTACAATTTCACGCAGACTGACTAGAATCAGTACTCTTAGTGAATATATAATTTTATAAAATATATTATTAAAACCAGTTTTTAAAAACAACCAATAGAAAACAAGATGATTGGTGGGTTTGGGGGAGAGAAATGAGAACAAAAATATGAGAGGGGGTATCAATGTGTGAGAAGTATGCACTACTACCTGATGAATGTAACTGTAACCCCTCTAGACATCATACTGACAATAAAAAAACACAACAACAAAAAACAAAAAAAGGGGGCTGGGAGTTTGGCCTAGTGGTTAAAGTGCTTGCCTAGTACGCATGAAGACCTGGGTTCAATTCCTCGGCACCACATTCATAGAAAAAAGCCGGAAGTGGTGCTGAGGCTCAAGTGGTAGAGCTCTAGCCTTGAGAAAGTCCAAGGACAGTGCTCAGGCCCTGAGCTCAAGCCCAGGACTGGCAAAAAAAAAAAAAAAAAAAAAAAAAAAAAACCATTAAAATGCAAAGGCTATTCACTTAGATAACTAGATTAAACTCAATTTAAATTTAGACTACAAAACTCAAGGGGGGGGGGGCGGGAGTTTGGCCTAGTGGTTAAAGTGCTTGCCTAGCATGCACGAAGACCCGGGTTCGATTCCTTGGTACCACATATATAGAAAAAGCCTGAAGTGGTGCTGAGGCTCAAGTGTTAGAGCTCTAGCCTTGAGAAAATCCAAGGACAGTGCTCAGGCCCTAAGCTCAAGCCCAGGACTGGCAAAAAAAACAACTCAAGGGGTTAGACAATCTCTGGCTTAATGCCAGTTGTAGTAACACATGCTTGTAACCCTAGGAGAATTGTGCAGAGTAATTTTATTGTTCTTCCTTATAAAGGTCAATTCTTGGAAAACGTTGTATAATTAACTGCTTGAGTATTCATGCCTAAAAGACACATAGAAATCTTTTCCTCAGTTATGTAATACATTGCAGCACAGAACAGGAATGGTGCAAGGAAAACACTAAACTTATTCATAGTTAGAAAAACAATAAGTGAAAAAGATATTCCCGTAAGTATAATACAAACTCCTAGGTAGGATCACACCTTCACTCTATGGAAGGAAAGCACATACTTATCAATTCTTACAGAGCCAGGCAAAAGAGGAAGCCTGGAGAAAAGAAGAGGTAACCAATTGTTCATATTCTCTCTGTCACTATCTGTCTCTCTGTCTCTGTCTCTCTTTTTTCAGTCTGTCATGGGACTTGAACTCAGAGCCTGGGCAATGTCCCTGAGCTTTTTCATTCAAGGTAGCACTCTACTACTTTAAGCCACAGCTGTTTTATGCATTTTCGGGTGGAGATAAGAGTCTCGTGGAGTTTCCTGCCTGGGCTGGCTTTGAACCACAATTCTGAGGTGTTTCTTAAGGTTCTTGTGAATAGAACTGCCTTCTTGATTTATGACTTGGTCTATTCATTATATAGAAACACTATTGGTTGGCTTTTTTTGTAGGTTAATTTTATATTCTTCCATATTGCCAAAAGCATTAGTAGGGAAGGAGAGCTATGGTTCAAACTGGCAAAATACTAACTTTAAGCAAAAGAATTCAGGTACAGTGCCCAGGCCCCGAATTCTATGACTGGCAAAAAGAAAAGAAAAGGAGAGAAGAGAAGAAAAGAAAAAGGAAAAGAAAAAGAAAAGAATGGCCGGGAAGTTGGCCTAGTGGTAGAGTGCTTGCTTAGCATTCAGCAAGATCTGGTCTGATTCCTCTGTACCACATACATAGAAAAAGCTGGAAGTGGTGCTGTGGCTCAAATGGTAGAGTTCTAGCCTAGAGGAAGCCCAAGGACAGTGCTCAGGCCCTGAACTCAAGCCTGGGACAATAATAATAACAAGAAGAAGAAGAAGAAGAAGAAGAAGAAGAAGAAGAAGAAGAAGAAGAAGAAGAAGAAGAAGAAGAAGAAGAAGAAGAAGAAGAAGAAGAGGAAGAAGAGGAAGAAGAGGAAGAAGAGGAAGAAGAGGAAGAAGAGGAAGAAGAAGAAGAAGAAGGAGGAGGAGGAGGAGGAGGAGAAGAAGAAGGAGGAGGAGGAGAAGAAGAAGAGTGAGTAGGGGGAATGGAAGGGGGAGGGAGAAAAGGAGCAGAGGAGGAAGAAGAGGAAGAAGAAGAGGAAGAAGAAGAAGAGGAGGAGGAAGAGAAGTAGGAGAAGAAAGGAAGAAGAAAGAAAGAAAGATAAGTGTTAGTAGATCTAGGAGGTTTTGGTGGGATCTTAGGGTCTTTTAAGAAGAATAATTCTCAATTTATTGGTTGATATTTTGAGTCATACTTTATCGACTGGTGGAAGTACTGAAATATTGAGTTCTGCCTCTCTTGTGTTGGGGTTTATCTGTGATTGTAAGTCCAGTTGTGTTTAATGAAATTGAGTGCACTAATGTTTGGTATGAGTGGGTCAACAAGTGTTATCTTCTCTGGATGTATTGTTCCTCTTATTAGCATAAAGTGACCTTTGATTAATTTTGATTTAAAGTCTGTTTTTTTTAATCAGATATAAGCTTACTACTGCTTGCTTGAAAAATCTTTTCTTAATATGATTTTCACACTAAAATGTTTTTCTTTGTCAGTAAGAAGCATTTCTTGTAGGAAACAGTCAGCTCTTTTTATTCCAACTTGCCATTCTATGTCTTTTGATTGAAGAACTGAAACCATTAGTATTCAGTTGATGACCTTTCAAGGTATAGTGTTTTACATACCATTGTGAAAATCCTTTGTACAATTAATATATACAAAAACTGCCAGTAAACCACCAATGGAAGAGTAGAGAGCTAATGGAAAAAGTAAGTGAAAGTGATTATGGTCTAAGTACTTTATATGCATGTATAAAAATAGAAAAATGAAACTTAGGGCCGGGAGCATAGCCTAGTGGTAGAGTGCTCACCTACCATGCATGAAGCCCTGGGTTCAATGAGTTCAATTCCACTGTACCACATACTCAAAAAAAAAAAAACAAAAAACAAAAAACAGAAGTGGTGCTGTGGCTCAAGTGGCGGAGTGCTACTCTTGAGCCAAAAGTGTCCAAGGACAGTGCCCAGGCCCTGAATTTAAGCCCCAGGACTGGCACCAAAAAGAAAGAAAGAGAAAAATAAAACATTTTAATTGTAAAAAAACAGAGAGAGAGAACAACGTGGGAGAGTGTAACATTTGTGGATACATTAATCTGTATTAATACAAATGTGTTTTCTTTAAAGGCTGAATATATCATTTTATGTTTCCCTTGCTTTTAGAGTGTCTGTGGGAAAATATATGTCATTCTGTTAGGTTTGCCTTCATATGTGTTTTGTTATCTCTCTCTTGTTATCTATTGTGTATATTTAGTGTTTCAATTATAATATGTCTAAGGATATTTCTTTTCTGAATTTGGCTGTTTAATGTTCTATAAAAAAAAAAAAACACCTGGGCTGGGAGTTTGGCTTAGTGGTAGAATATTTGCCTAGCATTCATGAAGACCCAGATTCGATTCCTCGGTCCCACATACATAGAAAAAAGCTGGAAGTGGTGCTGAGGCTCAAGTGGTAGAGCTCTATCCAAGATAGTGGTAGAGAAAGTCCAAGGACAGTGCTCAGGCCCTAAGCTTAAGCCCAGGACTGGCAAAAAACAAAAACAAAAAAACACCTGTACTTGGATGACCCTATGTTTCTCAGGATTGGGGACATTTAGTATGATTATTTCATTGAAAGATTTTTATGCCTTTAGTTTGTACCTCTCTCCTTTTTTTTTAGTATTAATGTCATTATTCTTTTTATTATTATTGTATTTTATTGTTGGGGTAACATATACAGGGGTTACAGTTAGATTTTTCACATAGTAGGTACATTACCTCTTGAACATTGATACTCCTTCTCATGTTTTTCTCCCACTTTCCCTCCCCCCAACTCCCTCTCAATCTCCTCCTTCCTGGTTTTCCCTTTCCCTGCCCTATACTTCTCACCTTTTCTTCTATGTCCATGATTATTTTGATGGTGTCTCAAAAGTGTTATGTATTCTGTTTACACATTTCAGTAAATTTTTTGACATTCCTGGGGCTTGAACTCAGGGCCTGGGTACTGTCCTTGGGCTTTCTCAAGACTAACACTCTACCACTTGAGCCACAGCACCACTTCCAGCTTTTTCTATGTATGTGGTACATACATAGGGGTTCACGTATGCTAGGCAGGCACTCTACCACTAGGCAACACTCCCAGCCCCTGTTCAGTTAATTTTTGTCTTTGTCTGTTTGACATAATTCCTCTAATTTATCTTTCATCCACAATACTCTATTTTCAATTTGTCCATTCTATTAGTAGGGCTTTTAACTAGAGTTTTAATTTGAATTATTTAAATATGCATTTTCAGATTTTTATTTTTTCAAAATTTGTATATATTTATATTTTACTGAAATCCTTTTGTCTTTGTCTTCTTTTCTCATTCAGCATTCATTTCCTCTTTGTGTTCATTCATCTGTTTATATGTTGAACTACTCACCCTTTGAATTTATTTAAATGCTTTTTTTAAAAATTTTTTTATTGTAATTAGTAAAAGGGTTACATGATATTTGCCAGATAGAAGGTGCATTAATTCACATACATTGATACCCTTTCACATGTCTTGGTACCAATTTCCCTCCCCCCCACCCCCCCACCCATCTTGGTTTTCCCCCCTTCCCTATCAAATTTCAAATATCCAAATACAAATAAATTCAATATATCAGATAACAAACTGAGATACTATACCAATATGAGATAACCAAGGGACAGCAAAGGAGATGAGAGACAACATAGTACATTAAGGACAACAAACAAAAGCCATATAATGAATGATTGTTGTCCTTTATTTAAATGCTTTTATACATTGTATTGCTTTTTATCGAATATTTTTATAATTGTTCTTTAAAGTGCATTGTTTGAAATTTCATCTGCATCAGTCTCATTCAAGCCTTCTATTGTAGAACTCTTGGCTTTTGGAGAGGAACTATGCATTTCTGGGGTGGGAATGATGTTCCCCATCTAAGGACAAGTCAATAATTGGAAGTTGTAATCATCTGTATTGTTTTAGTTGAAGCAGACTCAGTATTCAAACAGGACAGTGTTGCAGTCAGATTGAAATCCTATTTCTCACTAATCAATCTAACAGCATGGTTCAATAGACTAACATTCATTCACACAGTGCTCAGGGCACTGGGTCTGCTTTACAATGCTGCTCAGGTTGAGTTAAACTAGCTGGAGTCACTAGTAGAAGGATTGCTTGTCCTGCTGGGCTGTTTTCACAGTAGAGGCTTCCCTTTATAGTATATCTGGGACCACTGTTGCCTGAAGGGAGCTTTATAGCCAGTGGGCCTAGCAGGTTCACATTTTTGCTTCACATGCCCTATTTGTATCCTGAGGGACAACAAGCATGCCAGCCTCAGGGTGATCTCTGAATGCATGAGAGAGCTGTGAAGAGTGAACAGAATATGGCGTTCTATACTGGCTGGAAGAATTGAGGAATCTAGTCTCTCTGCTTACTGATTCTATAATCTCAACTATTAATCTCTGTCTATGTGTATATATATACATATACATATATCTAGATATTTTAAATCTAGAGAGGCATATAGATATATAAATATAGATAAATAAGTATAGATATAGATATTTGAGTGTGAAGCCTAGTCGTGTTAGCCAGCTTTCTGTTACTGTGATAAAATACCTGAGAGAAATAAACATAAATGAGATATGGTCTTTTTTGGCTCAGGGTTTCATATGTCTCAGTCCATGCTCATCTGACTTGGTAGCTTTTAGGTCTGTGATGAAACAATACACCTTAGCAGAATTGCATAATATTGGAGAGTTGCTCACTCATGGACGCCAGGAAGCAAAGAGATAAAGAGGAAAGAAGGAAATGGGGACAAGATATATTCTTATGGGGCACATCCTCAACGATCAACTTATTCCCATTAGATTCCTCTTCCTAAAGTTTCCAACCTTTTGAATGGGCCATTAAGTAATGAGATGATAAATGTATTTATTTATTGAAGTCAGAGCCCTTAGTATATAATCACCTTCTGAAGGCCCTGCCTCTGAATACTGCTGCACTGGGAACCAAGTTTTCAACAGATAAGCTTTAGGGGGACATTTAAGAGTCAAACCATAACACAGAGAAATAACAGAGAAGTAGAAGTAGTTTAAAAACTTTTCTTTTTTCCATATATTTTTACTAATAGAAGGGTTACATTATATTCGCCAGATAGAAGGTGCATTACTTCACAAACACTGATACCGTTTTTCAGTTTTGGTCCCCATTCGTAAATTTTCTATAACACTAGTCATGATCAGTACCCAGCCCATAGATTGGCTACAACCTAACACACAGTCTAGTATGAAAATAGATGATTGGACAATCTATTCTCATAAGCTTTGTTGTTGTTGTTTGCCAGTCCTGGAGCTTAAACTCTGGGCCTGGGCGCTGTCCCTGAGCTTCTTTTGGTCAAGGTAAGTCCTCTGTTACTTGAGCTACAGTGTCAATTCCAGCTTTTTTGAATAGTTCATCGGAGATAAGAGTCAAATGGACTTTCCTTCCAGGGCTAACTTTGAACCACAATCCTCAGATTTCAGCCGCCTAAGGAGCTTGGATTACAGGCATGAGTCACAGGTTCCCAGCTTCATTCTCATAAGTTTGAATCAAGAAATACTAACAGATAGAACTATACTATCAGTAGAAACTGTAGTAAAAAATTTTTAGTTATAGAGAGAAGTCATTGAAGTCTTGGCAGATCTCATGTAAAGTAATCGGGATTAAGAACTACATCAGCTAAAGTGATAAGGCTTACAATAAATGACATAATGAGAGTGGAAGAAGAGGGATAATCATAAGAAACTGGCAAATGGAGAAATAGTTGACTCTTATTAATGGTAGGACACTAAAGTGTGTGGATTTAATAAACTGTAGCTTCTAAGGTCCTGGTTCAGTTTCTGTTCTTATAAAGCCTGTCTGTACTATAGATCTGGCTCTTCCAATAGTTTGATGGTTTGCCTATTCCTAGGTTTCCAAAGCATATGGAGGCTTAGGGTAAACATACTTTGTCAATATGCTTCAAGTGGTGTTTTTCTGTTTGTTTTGGGGTTTAAACTCAGGGCTTCAACGCTCTCACTTAACATTCTTACTCACAGCTGGCACTCTACCACTTGAACACACCGCCAGTCCTAGCTGAAGTTCAATAGAAGAAATAGAGAGGTAATGGAAGCACCAAGAAGACAAAAAGGGCATTAGTAAACTCTAACACTGGCAATAGTAGGTATTTACTACTATATCTAGGAGGGGATGGATGTTATGGTTCAGATATGAAGTGACCCTCCAGTCTCATGTGATTAAGAACATATTTGTTCCCAATGCAGCAGTGTTCAGAAGTAGAGCTATGGGGAAGCAGTTAATCCACTGATGGAGTCATAACTTTAATGACATTATTAGAAGAGAGTGGAAACATCAGGATGTGTGGTGGGGTCAGTTGTAAGGAAGTGTGTGACTGAGACTTAGACATTGAAGGATGTGTCTTGTCCCCAACCTTTACTCTTTTGCTCTACTTTCAAGCCATTCTGCTCCATCACACCCTCCTCACCATCATGATATGCCTCACCTTTGGTCCAAAGGGATGGATCAAAGTTTCTGAAACCTTGAGCAAAAATAAATCTTTCCTCAAATTGTTTGTCTAGAGGTATTTTTTTACAGCAATAAAAAGCTAACGATTACAAAAGAAAGAAGTGGTGTGAAAACCTAAAATGTTGCCTAGAGGGAGCAGGGACCAAAGAGAGAGAAGCTACTTACAGAAATGGAAATCAAAGTCATTGCCTAAAAAGCAATACAGTAAATCAAACTTGTGAGATTCCTGCTTCCATCTTGCAGGCTCTGGGATCACAGATATATGGTACCATGTCCAGCTTACCCTTTTACCTGCAAAGCCAATTAGAAATGAATAATACCTGTCTCTGGTACTCTTGACTTGGAACAACTGTAAGCCAACTTCAGCTTCAACTTCCAAAATAAAATAAAACATTCTGCTGAACATAGTTCTAAGCCATGGGTGGTTCATCTCTGGCTTATAGCAATTCATCCTATAAGCATTTTCCCCTTCTCCCTGTACAAAGGAAACTCATAGTATCATATATAGTCCTAGTGCAAGAAAATTTGTCATCTCAGACCCAGCAAATGACCAAACTGCCAAATGACTAAAACCTCACCGCTGTCTCGTGAATTATTTGAGCTATTCTGGTCTGTTTTCTGAATTTATGCTCTTTCCACAGGAAATACACAGTGCTACTCACAAGAAGGAGAAACTTGAGTAAAGAATTTGAGTTGCTTCTTCCACAGCTGTTTATAGGATAGAGGTCCCATGCACGTTCTTAGAGTAATGTGTCTGCTTTGTCAAGTTGTGAAGAAAGAGCTGTTTAGATACTTGTCATGTTCTCTGCTCCATTCATGGTTTCTACTGACAACTTTGTTTTCTATATTAATCACCTAACCCCATACTCCATGACCACATTTTACTAGAGCCATGGAGGTCTCTCACCAAAGAACCTCCCATACATAAGTATGACCAATGTCCTGTACAGCAGTGACATGAAATGCTTTCCTTTAACTGAAGTATGAATCTGGTAAACACTAAACCTAATAAAAATGTAGGCTCAGAAAAATGTTCATTTTACAGGTTCTCAGTACTTTCTGCCACCAGGATGGAATACCTTGTTAATAATGGATGTATATATTTAGTGTCTATCAACAGTTCTTGGAAGAATAAGAATATCCAAGTATAGTAGATTTATGTTGAAAAAGTGTCTTGTTCAGAGAAGTAGCTATATCTATCTTTAGCCACTGTGACCCTGAGAAGATATTAAAGGCATTTTCTTCTAATTTTCAATTAAAATAGTTTATACCTAAAATATATTCCTTTGAAGAAATACATGTGATTTTTTTATCTAACTAGTAAAAAATAGAAAATTAGAACTTGAGAGAAACCATAACTATCCAAAATGAACCTAAGCTGATCAAATCCTGTATTATATTATCAAAATCTGAATTGTTTAAATTGTACAAAATAGATTGCTTGATTTTCAGAGAAAGTTTTTGGAGATTCTGAGGAAACAAAGGGCAGCCACAAGGGTAGTGGTGGTAGTGGTGTATGTAATAAATTGAAGATGTGTTTCTACTTTTTTTTTTTTTTTTGCCAGTCCTGGGCTTGAGCTCAGGGCCTGAGCACTGTCCTTGGACTTTCTCACTTGAGCCTCAGCACCACTTCCGGCTTTTTTCTATGTATGTGGTACCTAGGAATCGAACCCGGGTCTTCATGCATGTTAGGCAAGCACTTTTAACCACTAGGCCAAACTCCCGGCCCCTTGTTTCTACTTTTAATTATCCTGGAGAGAGATCAGTGGTGGCACAGAAAATGAAGACTACAAGGAAGATAATTTCACTTTCCTGAAACTTTATTTTCCCAAGCCTTGGAATTTGAGAAATAGCCATTGGGAAGGAGAAATTTGTTCTTGAGAACTACACCAACAGATAGCTCAGCCCTTAGTACACTGGTAAATAGGGCATACCTCCCCAACGCTTTACTGAGGTAGGTGGAGACTAGCATGAGGAGAAAGTATGCAAGGCTGACAGGATGTGTCTCAATAAGCCATGCAAGTACAAAGCTGTCAAAACAAACGAAGTGCCTTTTGAAATTTTTGTGCCTTCTGGCATTCTAGATCATTGGGAGACATAGAAACAATCATCCCATACACAGCTGTGGAAGAAGCAACTCAAAATCCTCATTCAAATTTCTCCTTCTTGTGAGTAGCACTGTGGAAAGAACATAAATCCAGAAAACAGACCAGAATAGCTAAAATAATTCACAAGACAGTAGTGAGGTTTTAGAGATGTTTGTTCAGTTGGTAGGACAGATTTTCTTGCACTAAGACTTATATGTGATCCTATGAGTTTCCTTTGTACAAAGAGAAGGGAAAAATGCTTATAGGATGAACTGCTATGAACTATGTTCAGCAGAATATTTTCTATTTTGTTTTAAATTGAAAGTTGAATCTGAAGTTGACTTAGGAGTCTTTCCAAGTCAAGAGTACCAGAGGCAGGTATTATTCATTTCTATTTGGCTTTGCAGGTAAAGGGTAAGCTGGGCATGGTGCCATACATCTGTGATCCCAGAACCTGCAAGGTGGAGGCAGGAATTTCACAAGTTTGACTTATTGTATTGTTTCTCTCCCAGTGTATTACTGTATTGTTTCTCATTTGTAGAAATCTCAATTGCTTACTACAATGAAATATTCAAGATGGAGATAGGTAAGAACACAGATTAAGAAATCCAAAGGAATATGGAGCTTGATAGTCTGTATGCCTGTAATACTAGTCCTGGAAAGGCAGAAGCAAGAGGATCATTGACTAGATTGTAAACCAAATCTTCTCATAACAAAGCAAAAAATGAACAAACCCTCCAAAGAAAGAGGCTCTCTGTGGTTCCAGAACATGCCACCAAGGTATGTCACTTTGGCAAATTAATTATTTTGAGCTGAAGATACTTCAGAAGCAGTACATATGCAAAGGGCTCTAACTACTCTCTTCTACCTTAAAGTAGGTCATGACATTTCCCATGAGAAAGATATACCCCTGGATCAGACAGAGGACATCCATATCACTTGAGACTAGACTGCCAGTACTAAAATGGATCTGTGAAATAAGTCTACTAAATACCTTCATTTTCCATTAGTTTTCCCCATATATATTATAATTGCTTTCCTCACAATTTGCCACCCCTGGAAGCCCTTTTCTTTGGTTGTGACAATTCTCTATAATGTATCATTCTTTGTTTTCTATATATAGAGAGAATATATATGCTTTCAATAAATATATATATGCTATTGATCTAAACTGCTTCTTTGGGTCTTCATTTTTCCTACATGCATGCAAAGTATGCTCTTTTCTCTTGTTAATTTGTGTTATAACTTTAATTTTCAGGCCTTTTGCATGTATAATCTGGGAATCATGAGTGTGTTAAGAAATATTGAAAAGTTTGAATGTGTAGAAACTTTGAACTAGAGAAGATTGTAAAGATCAAACAAGTCAAAAGTTGGTAAAGGGCTGGTAAAGTTGGTAAAGGATAGTGGTAGACTGCTTATCTAACATGCATGAGGCCCTGGGTTCGATTCCTCTATACCACCACACACAGAAAAAGCCGAAAGTTACACTGTGGCTCAAATGGTAGAGCACTAACCTTGAGCAAGAAGGGTCCAAGGACAATGTCCCAGTCAAGCCCCAGGACTAGCACCAAAAAAAGATGGTAGAGAAGCAGAAACAGTAGGAAATTAGATAGACATGTCACATCAGAGATGGTTTTCTGAATTTCTGCAGACTGCTAGTGGTGCTTTTGATTCTGCGTAGATTGAGTGCTAAGAAGCAGAAAAAAGAGGAAGTTATGGAAACTAAATAATAAACTGACCACTGCACCAAAGCAACATAGATTATTGTTCTTTCCTATGTGCTTGTGACTCCTGACTTTCAGATTCTGAGTATGGTTATGCCAAGTAACTGCAACCTGGTACTTGAATGATTCTTGTAACCAAAACAGCTGGTAAATATTGTGAGTAATGTTGTGTTTTAGTGTCTCTACAGAAATTATTAAAACTTCTTTTGGGAAAAAAAGTGATTGTGCTTCTTTGGTAGCGCATTTGATTATACTGAATGTTTGTCTTTTGCTGTTTGTTGTTGTTGTTTTGAGATAGGGTATTACTATATATCCCAGGATGACCTCAACTCTTGCTTCTGCCTTCCAAGTGTTGGCAGTATTAGTGTATGCCACCATACCTGTCTTTTCTTTCAGTTTTTCTTGGGGCACTGTCCATGAAAAAAGGGAAGAGATCATAATATAGTTATTTACTTTCTCGGTTAATGTTTTAGCTTGGTGTGGCTCAGAAAAGCAGCACAAATAAGGGGCAATTTAAGGGCCTTCATCACACACTTTCATTCACTTTTTTATTAAGATACGACATGCCATAAAATTCACCCTTTAAGGGCAAACAATTTGGTGGTTGTATATTCAAAACCTGTGCAACCAGCACAACCACTACAGTGCAACCACTATATAATTTTAATATGTTTTATCAGTTTTTCCCTATTCTCCCTTCCCTTCTCAGCTCTTGGAAACTACTCTATTTTCAGTCTCCATAACTTGGCCTGTTCCGAATATTTCATAGAAACAGAATCAAACAATCATAAGTGCTTCGTGTCTGGCTTCAATTTAGCCTGCGACATTCATGTTGTAGCACGTGTCACACTTTATTCCTTTTATGACTAAATAATAATATTCCATTGCATGACCACATCACAAAATATTGATCCATTAATCAGTGAGTTGTTTCCACTTTTGAACAATTATGAACATTGCTGCTATGAACATCACAGACAGGCTTTTGTATGAAATACATTTTTAATTCTTTGTGATAATGTGCCAGGTCAGCTTTCCAACATTGTAAAATAATATATGTGATAATGTACGAAGAGAAAATGTGTGTGTTTGTGTTTTGGAGGTTCCAGTCCATATCAGACAGATATATTGCTTTTAGGACTCTGAGGGGATGTCAGATTGCACAGGAAGGAACAAATTGTGCACCTCATGCTGGAAAGAAGAGTACTTAGAAGGTGCTAAGGTCCCACAATTCTATTTGAAAGTATACTCCACCCCCAATGGAGCAATAACATCCCACCAGACTCTACATACTAAAATTTCCACTACCTCCTAATAGCACCAGGGACCAAGCCTTACATGGGCCCTTGGGGAAACTTCAATATCCAACTTATAATTTCACTCTATTCCTAGGTTGACCTTAGAAGTGTAGTTCTCAAACATTCTGGTCTCAGGACATAATTTTACCTTTAGAACACCAAAGAGTTTTTCCTTATGAAAAGTATATCAATATTTTCCTGTATGGAAAATTACAACTAAGCCAGGCACAGTGGCTCATGCCTGTAATCTTAGCTACTCAGAAGGCTGAGATCTCAGGATCAAGGTTCAAAGCCAGCCCATGCACAAAAGGACCTGAGACTCTTATCTTCAAATAACCACTAGAAAATGGGAAGTAGGACTTGGCTCAAGGGTAGGGCAGTAGCCTTGAGTTGTAGAGCTCAAAGATAATCCCAGGCCCATGGGTAGGGTGGTAGCCTTGAGCTGAAAAGCTCAGGGACAGCTCTCAGGCCCAGAGTTCAAGCCCCATGATTCACAAAGAAAAAAAAAGAAAAAGAAAAATTACAACTAATCAAAATGAACTTCCCAGTAAATGAAAACAAGATTCTTCTTTGTTGTTGGTTTTCTTTTTCTTTTCTTTTCTTTTTGTCTTTTTTGTTTATCTGTCTTTGGGAGGATAAGGAGGGGGCGCAGAAATGGAGGGACAGAGGGTAAACGAATGCAGCTGTGGTACTCACTGCACACTATGTTGAAAATGAACTATACTTGAGGGTGGGCACAGGAGGGAAAACTGGGAGAGAGTGAAGGAAGGGATGACATTTTCCAAAAAGAAAGGTACTCATTACTTGATTTATGTAGCTGTAACCTTTCTGTATATCGTCTTTACAATAATAATAAAAATTACAACTATGACATCATTGCATTTAATTCACAATAAATTAATAATAAGTCATGTTATATTAGCACAAATAACATTTTATGAAGGCCTATATTTTCTTTCTCTTTTTTTTTGCCAGTCCTTGGGGCTTGAACTCAGGGACTGGACACTATACTTGAGCTTTCTCAAGGCTAGCACTCTACCACTTGAGCTACAGCACCACCTCTAGCTTTTCCTGTGTATGTTGTGCCAAGGAATTGAACCCATGGCTTCGTGCATGCTAAGCAAGCACTCTACCACTAGTCCACACTCCTAGCCTAAGACCTTTATTTTCTAACACAAATAGTGAAATGATCTTTATAAATGTGTTTAGTATTTGACTCAGTAGAAGATGGCTAGTTCTCATGTACTTCTGAGTCAATGAATTCCGCTTTTCTCATATGATTCAAATGTATAATGTCTGCTCTTACATAGATATCAATTTGGAAGAGGGAAGATTTTGTGGAGTCACCTAAAAGGCCTTCAGAGAACCACCAGCATGATATTTTAAGAATTGCATTTAAAATAATGCCACTCAAAAGTAGCATTCAATATCCAAATTATGGTGGCTGTACCACACTACATTCTAGCCACAGTGAAGGCCAATTCTACTCTAAATTATCAGCAACACTTAAACATAAATTTTAATTTTATTCATTCCATAAGGCCTGAAGTTGTATGTCATTGTGCTTTGTACTTATTTGTATATGCATTTGCATCTTAGGTATGTATTTATCTTTTTAATGTTCTGATTAGCTATTTGTATAACTTTACTAGAGAAATGTCTATTCAAATCCTTTGCCCATATTTCAATTGAATGTTTTTTCAATTGAATTTTTTTGTATAAATTATCCTTTGAAATTTTTGTAAAGGTGATTACAGAAGGGTTCTAGTTATATAAGTAAGGTAATGAATACATTTCTTTTTGAACAGTATTTTCCTCTCCCTCATTCTCCCACTTTTCCCCCAAGTTCCCAACTCCCCCAAGTTGTAAAGTTCATTTCCAAAATAGTGTGCAGTATCACTGTTGCGCTGGATCATCCTCTGTCCCACCATTTCTTTCTTTTTCATATATTTTTATTGTAGTTAATAGAAGGGTTACATTATATTCACCAGATAGAAGGTGCATTACTTCACATACATTGATACCCTTTCTCATGTCTTGGTCCCCATTTCCCTCTCCCCACCCTAGCCCCTCATCTTATTTTGTCCCACAATTTCTGATTCCTCTTCCCTTCCCCAAATCAGATAATCATATATACAAGACAAAGGGTAAAGAAATTAAAAACAATGTCAACAGGGAATAAACCAAAGAGAAAAAAAGAAAGAAAAAAGGAAATAACTGAAAACAGTATAATTTTTTTCAAAAGCCCTCATGCTTCTATTTCTTAGAGTTTATTTTGATAAGCATTATTGTATATGGTCATAACCAAATTGCTATTGAATCATTATGATCCTCTGCTAAGAATGTCCTAGGCATAACCAGACCTTTGGGTCTGGCGTACTTCATTTAATATGATATTTTACTAGTCTTTCTATTTCCTTACGAATGGGACAATGTCATTCTTTCTGATGGAAACGTGGAATTTCATTGTGTGTATATTCCACATTTTCTTGATCTGTTCATCTACTGAGGGGCATGTGGGTTGATTTCCGTGACTTAGCTATAGTAAATAATGCTTCATTGAACATGGTTATGCTTTAGTGTGGCCTTGTTTATGATCATTTGGGTAAATGCCCAAAAGTGGGATTGCTAGGTCATAGTGAATGTCTATGTTTTATCTTTTGAGGAACTTTCATATTGCTTTTCAAAGTTGTTGAACAAGTTTACATTCCCAGTGTAGTAGCATTCCTGTTTGGCCACATCCTTGCCAACATCTATTATTGTTAGTTTTCTTGATAATGGCCATTTTAACTGGGAGGAGGTACAATCTCCATATTGGTTTGATTTGCATTTCTTTTATGACCAGAGATGAACATTTTTTCACATGTCAATTGGCCATTCTTATTTCTTCTTCAGAGAAGACTCTCTTTAAGTCTTTAACCCACTTACTGAGAGGATTGTTGTTTTTTTTTTTTTTTTTGCTTTTGGGGATTTGTTTTTTTGGGGGGGGGTATTTTTTTTGTCAGTCCTGGGCCTTGAACTCAGGGCCGGGCACTGTCCTTGGGCTTTCTCAAGGCTGGAGTTTTACTACTTGAGCCACAGAACCTTTTCTGGCTTTTTTTCTATGTATGTGGTACCAAGGAATCGAACCTGGGTCTTCATGCATGCTAGGCAAGCATTCTACCACTAGGCTAAACTCCCAGCCTAGGGGGGGTTAATTTTTTAAGCTCTTAAGTAAATTTCAGATATGAGGCCCTTGTCTGGTGCTTAGCTAAATCTTCTCCCAGAATGTAGGCTTCCTATTTATCCTGCTACCTATACCTTTTGCCATACAGAAGCTCTACAGTTTAATGCAATCCCATTTATCCAGATTTTCTTTGATTTGTTCTGCTTTTGTATCTTACTTAGTTAGTTCCAACCTGTACTAAGGAGTCCCAGTGTAACCCCATCTCCTCCTGTAATATTTTCAGGGTTTCTGGTCCACATTGAAGTCTTTGATCTATTTGGAACTGATACTGATGCAGGGTAATATATAAAGATCTAACTTGTTTTCTGTACATGTATAGCCAAATCTGCCAGCACCATTTGTTGAAGAGGCTGTCTTGTTTTTGGCTCCTTTACCAAAGATTATGTGGCCATAGATCTGTGGGCTCATTTCTGAGTCTTCAATTTATTGCATTGGTCCTCAGGCTGTTCATCTGATAGTACAAAGCTGTATTTTATAATTATGGCTTTGTGATAGAGTTTGAAGTTTGGTATTGATGTTTATCCAGCACTGTTCTTCCGGCTAAGGATTGCTTTTTTGCTATATGAATTCTTGTATTATTCCATATGAAGTTTTGGATTGCTCTTTGTATACCATTGAAGAATGTGCTGCGATTCTGATAGGTATTGCATTGAATTTGTAGATCGCTTTGGACAGTACAGCCATTTTCATGATGTTAATTCTCCCAATCCAGGAGCATGGGAGGTTTTTCCACTTTCTTAAATCTGCTTTAATTTCCCTTTTCAGGTTTTTAAAAAGTTTTTATCATAAAGGTCCTTCTCATCTTTGGTTAAGTTAGTTCCTAGGTTTTTTTTTTTTTTTTGTGGATATTACGAATGGAGTTGTGTTCTTGATTTCAGCCTTACTCTTCTCATTGTTGGCATAGACAAATGCTATTAATTTTTATGTGGGTTAATTTTTTTTGCCAGTCCTGGGCCTGAGGTCAGGGCCTGAGCACTGTCCTTGGACTTTCTCAAGGCTAGAGCTCTACCCCGTGAGCCTCAGCATCACTTCCAGCTCTTTTCTATGTATGTGTTACCGAGGAATCGAACCCTGGTCTTTGTGCATGGTAGGCAAGCACTTTAACCACTAGGCCAAACTCCCGGCCTATGTGGGTTAATTTTATACCCTGCTACTTTGCCAAAGTTTCTTTTCTTTTTCTTTTTTTTTTTTTTGCCAGTCCTGGGCTTGAGCTCAGCCTGAGCACTGTCCTTGGACTTTCTCAAGGTTAGAGCTCTACCACTTGAGCCTCAGCACCACTTCCTGCTTTTTTCTATGTATGTGGTACCAAGGAATCGAACCTTGGCCTTCGTGCATGCTAGGCAAACACTTTAACCACTAGGCCAAACTCCCGGCCCCCAAAGTTTCTTTTTTAAAATATCTTTTTATATATCTTTATTATAAAGGTAATGAACAGGAGGTTACAGTTACATAAGTAAGGTAATCAGAACATTTCTTGTCCTCCTCCTCCTCCTCCTTCTCCTGTTTTCCTTTTGCCAGTCCTAGTGCTTGAACTCAAGGTCCTGGGCACTGTCCTTGGGCTTTCTCAATACTAGTGCTCTACCACTTGAGCTGCAGCACCACTTCCAACTTTTTCTGTGTATGTGGTACCAAGGAATCAAATCCATGGCTTTGTATATACTAGGCAAGCATTCTACCACTAGGCCACGCTCCTGGCCTAACTTCCTCCTTTTGATATTCTTCAGAACCTGCTAGCCTTAAATTAAGTCTTCTAATTACATCTAGAAGCTCCTGTGAGGACTGTTCTTGTTTCTTGGATCTGTTTTGAAAAATTGTCTGCTCTTTCTCTTTAATATCTGGAATATCTTCTGTTCCAGAGACTCTGTCTTCTGCATTGTCTAATGTGCTGTGAAGATTTTCTAGTCTGTTTTTTCTCTGCTTTCTAATTGCTCATTTTTAATGGTCTCAATCTCTTTACTGAAGCTTTGATTTAGATCATGTATTGACTTCTTTACCTCCTTGATTTGATTTCAGAGTCTTCTCTCATATCCTGTAATGGAGTGGTTATTTTTTTACTGGACTCCCTTTTTTTCTAGAATTTATTGTTTGTGAATTCCATGAATTTTTCTATTAATTGTTGGTTATCCTTATCATGATCAAGCATAGCTACGTGCAGGCTTTCAGGATTTCCATTCCACATGTTTACCAGCAGTGTTTTTTTTCTTATTAAAGAATTTATTAACATTGATTTTTACATCATTAATGACATATTTAACAAAAAAGTATCCAAGAAGGGAATCTCTATATACAATCACTGGCACTTAGATTTTAGAACATAATTAAAATTAGGCTGAGGGTTTGTATGTCATAGATACATATTAATCTATGTAATAAAACATGTCTATAGAGTCATAGATTTTTTTTTTTGCCAGTCCTGGGCTTGAGCTTAGGGCCTGAGCATTGTCCTTGGATTTTCTCAAGGCTAGAGCTCTACCACTTGAGCCTCAGCACCACTTCAGGTTTTTTCTATACATGTGGTACCAAGGAATCAAACCCGGGTCTTCGTGCATGCTAGGCAAGCACTTTAACCACTAGGCCAAACTCCTGGCCCCAGAGTCATAGATTTTTATGTCTATGTAGTTGTGTTTATATTTCCAATACCGTGTCCATAGTATTGGGTACGCAAATATTGAGTCCTCACTCCTGTACTGTTTGGATCTAATAGCCACATATTAAGGATACCATGCGCCTTTTGTTCCTTTGGTCTTGACTTGTTTCACTCAACATGATTCGCTCTAGATTCATCCACTTTTATGCAAATGCCATTATTTTATCTTGTCTGTTGGCTATGTAGAATTCCATTATATATATATGTGTGTATATATATATATCACATTTTCAGTATCCATTCATCTGCAGTAGGGCATCTGGATTTTTCTATCACTTGGCTATTGTGAATAGTACAGAGATGAACATAGCTGAGCAGGTGTCCTTGTCATATCCTGGGTTATGATGTTCAGGATAAATACCCAGGAATGGTATGGTGGGATTGTAGGGAAGGTCAATTTTCAGTTCTTTAAGAAACCTCCACACTGCTTTCCAGAGTGGCTGTACTAGCTTACAATCCCACCAGCAGTGCAGTAGGGTTCCTTTTTCTCCACAACCCCACCAGCATCTGTCATTGTCTGAGTTCAAAATCTTGGCCATTCTTGTTGGTTAAGGTGGTATCTTAGGGTTTTTTTTTTGCATTTCCTTTATGACCATGGATGATGAACATTTTCTCATATGCTTTTCTGCCATTTTAATCTCTTCTTTTGATAAGTCTCTCTTTAGTTCCCTTGCCTATTTAGTGATTGGTTTGTTGGGTTTGGGGGGATTAGTTTCTTGAGTTTCCTGTAGATACTGGATATTAAGCATTTGTCTGATGCATTATTGGTAAATATCTTTTCCTAGTTGGTTGGCTGTCATTCTACTTAGTAGCTATGTTTTTATCTGTGCAAAACCTTTTTATTTTTAGGTAGTCCCATTTATTGAGTCTCTCTCCAATCTGTTGTGACCCTGGGATTCTGTTCAGGAAGTTTTTGCCTGTGCCTATAAGTTCCAGTATCTCTCCAACTCTATCGTGTAGCAGTTTCAAGGTTTTTTGTCTGATATTGAGTTTTTGATCCATTTTGAGTTAGTGATTATGCAAGGCGAAAGGCTAGGGTCAGTTTTTAGTTTCCTGCATATGGCTGCCCAGTTTTGCCTGCACCAATAATTGAATAGGCTGTGTTTGTTCCACTGTATATCTTTGGCTCCTTTGTCAAATACAAGTTGCCTATAGGTATGTGGGTTTTTTTTCTGGATCTTCTATTCTGTTCCATTGATCTTCTTGTCTATTTTTGTGCCAATACCATGTTGTTTTTGTTATTATGGCTCTATAGTGGAGTTTGAAGTCTGGTATTGTAATACCACCTGCATTGCTCTTTTTGCCTAGAATTGTTTTGGCTATTCTAGGTCTTTTCTTGTTCCCTATGAACTTTTAGATTATATCTTCTATTTCAGTAATGAATATCTTTGGGATTTTGATGGGGATTGCATTGAATTTGTATATCAAATTTGGCAGTATGGTCATTTCACTATATTGGAATGTCTTTCCATTTCCTGGTGTCCTCTTTAATTTCTTTCATTAGGCTTTTATAGTTTTCATTAAATAATTCCTTTACATCTTTTGTTGATTCTTAAGTATTTTATTCTTTTGGGGGCTATTGCAAATGTGATCATTTTCTTGATTTCGCCTTCTGTTTGTGTATTGTTGGCGTGCAAGAAGGCTACTGACTTTTGCAGGTTAATTTTGTATCCTGCCACTTTGCTGAAGTGGGTTTATTAATTCGAGGAGTTTGGGAGTGGAGCTTATTGGGTCACTCAGGTAGAGGATCCTATCATCTACCAGCAGTGTTTTTAAAGCATTTTGAGAACCATCTTCTGGGTCTTTCATTGACCGTCCTATTGCCTCTTTATTTTGAGTGGGAATTGAGGTTAATTGACTTGCCATTTTTCTTGTATTTCTATGGTTTGTTCTGCCCATTTGGAAACCGAAGCATATCAAATACCACAACGGAACAAAAGTTTAAGACAAAAATCCAACCTAGAGCCCTGTAATTGCACAAAGACTTTAGAGGTTCAAAATCATAGATACATATTCTCCTGTCTAACTCTCCTTTTCTTTGTTTGGAAAGTGGTACTGTGGTTCTGGAGTCGAAATTATATATAGTTGTAGCCAATGAACAAATTCATTGTGAGCAATAAAACAATTGGAACCAACAGGATAACAGGATGAAGCACTTAGACATAGTAAAAATGGAAACATATAGTCCAACTCGCAAATAATTAGGAACCAATGGACTAAAGAAAATGAAGGAGAGAAGGACCAGAAATAAGGAGAAACAGGCTAATGTGAAATTAAAAGAAAAATCAAGACATATAAAAAATAGGAGCCAGGTATGGTGGCTCACACCTGCTATCCTAGCTACTCAGGAGGATGAAATCTGAGGATCTCAGTTCAAAGCCAGTTCAGGCACTAAAGGATGTGAGATTCTTATCGCCAATTAATCACTAGAAAATGGGAAGTGTGGCTGTGGCTCAAGGAGAAGGGCAGTAGCCTTGAGCTGAAGAGCTCAGGGACAATGCCCAGGCCCAGAGTTCAAGTCCCATGACTGACAAAAATAAATAAATAAATAAATAAATAATAAAAAAATAGGAGAATAAAAACAGAGGAAAGGGAGAGGAAAAGAAGACAGAGAATTAAGACCTAATTAAAAAAAACTTATCTATACAAAACAATGACACAATTGAAATACTAAAAGTAAAATAGAAAATTGAGTAATTAGAAATACAGCAGGAATTAAATATGCACACAATGAAGAAAGAAGCCTAGTAATCATCAAAGAGTGGATATTTAAGACTAAACAGAATAGCAATGAAAATGAAAAAAAAATTCTCTAATTTGCTTGGGGGACCTTGTGTCTCCCTGATATCCACTAGTGAGTTTCTTTGTGGAGTCTTGATTTCCTTCTGATGATCAGCTTTCCTGGTGGTTTAGTTGAATTCAGAAGCCTTTTTGATATAGGATGTGCCTTTTACATAGATTCACACCCTCAGGCCTGTCTTATAACTCAAAATGAACAGATGAATTCCCAAAACAGTTCATTAGAGAGGGCAGTAAAAAATTCTGTCTTACAAATTTGGAGACTTTGTATACCTCCTCTCAGTCTAATTTAGTGGGAGAGGGGATTTGCTTTGTGTAGCAAGAAGGTAGTGGCTATTTTCTGCCACTTAGGATCTCTGCAAGTGAACTTGAATTTGGGTGGTACTGTGGTGTGTCTTGGAATCACCGACTTTTCCCTGAGAACCTCCTTTTACCCCAGCCTGGAACTGTCCCTCAACTTTTATGACTTGTCCAATTTTGTTTTGTTTTGTTTTGTTTTGTTTTCAGTGAGATTTTACAGACTTTTGGTTGTGTAATTCCAAGGTGCTGGGCTAGCTGTGGGTTGAGCTGCAATATGTCTGGAATGCTGAGGTTGTACGTTTCTGGCTCTGCTGAGCCTCAGAGCCATCTCTCCCTGAGCCTGACTTCCCATGAGCAAGGCCGTCCCCCCTGAGTGGGTCTGCTGCCTATATCTGGGTGGAACTTTCTCCCTCTGAGAAGGGCTACCTACTCCTGGGTGGGTTTTTTTGTTTTCCACCAGAGAGGGGAGGTGCAAGGATATCAGTTTCTTTTGCCCTCTTCAAAAATGTGGTCATTTGTCTGGCAAGTGTTACCAGCCAGTTGCTTTGGCAGGCTCTACGCCACTTTCAAAGAAGGTGTTCTTCTCGGGTAGGGCGAGGGTTTTCTTCCAGATCCTGTTCTCTGGGAGAGATGGAGGATGGCTTTTGTGGGGTACTCATGCTTTCCCTTAATGTTTCCGATTATCCAACATTGTGATGGTTGTTCTCTGCATCTGCCTGTGGCCAGCTGGGATGTCGAATTCCATTTCTGGTCTTTAAGTTCATGCTGGAGATAAATGGAAAGCCTGTATGCACACTGTCCCTGCTGACTTTGTCCCAGCTTCCCCAGCCACAACTGCCTCTGCACATGGATGCTTACGCTTGTCTTTTTAAGCAATCTGCTTATAATTTTCTTCTTTGGTATAAATATCTGTGTAATTATAGCTTCTTGGTGTGACTCCTTAGATATGGATAATTTGGAACCTTAAATCTCTGCTCCTTTGGAGAGAGCTCTATTGGTCCCTTGTTAATTTTCTGCCATCTTTCTGTGAGCTCTTAATATATTGTGAATCCTAGTGTTTCAGATACATTATTTTGATTTTTGGTGGGTTTTTTGTTTATTTGTTTCTAATTTTTTGTCTAATTTGTTTATCTGCCTTTGAGGGGGGTTAAGTGAGGCACAGAAATGGAGGGACAAAGGGTTAACAAATGCAGCAGTGGTACTCACTAGACACTGTGTTAAAACTGAACTATGCAACTTGTGGAAATGTATTTATTGCCTGGCCTATGAAATAGTAACCCCTCAGTATATCACCTTTAAATGAAAGAAAAATAATTTTTTTTAAAGAGAAGCCAAGAAAAATCAGTGTATATCCTAATAGTAGTTTATAAAGCAATACCCAAGAAGAACCTAAATAAGACTCAAGAGTTTCAACAAATGCTAATAAAGACCTTTCAGACTGTTAGAAAGCATATATCAGGCTTCAGGAAAGGCAAAACTCTGACCCAGAGGCCCCTGAGAGCCTAAGCATGGTTAATATGACTTTTATCAGAGAGAGTGCTCCTAATATCAGAAGAAAATTTCAACAGGTTGAGGAAGATATTGGCATAAATATTCACAACTTGATTTATAATACTAAAAAGGAAAATAAATCAAAAGC
Source organism: Megascapheus bottae (assembly GCF_031878675.1). Taxonomy (NCBI): domain Eukaryota; kingdom Metazoa; phylum Chordata; class Mammalia; order Rodentia; family Geomyidae; genus Megascapheus; species Megascapheus bottae. The sequence goes on along the minus strand of NC_143524.1, from coordinate 35,334,427 downwards.
AATTCATGTCTCTCATGCAGCCATAAAAGAAAGGTATCCTACATAGCTAGCAAGATAAATAGAAAGCCCACATACTGGAAGAAGTTCTTCACTTTGCCATGCAACAGACAAGAGCCTCATCTATAAAACATATTTAGAGCTCAAAAAATGAAATCCTCCCAAAATAAATCCTCAAAGAAAAACCACCCCATTAACAAGAAGGCCAAAGACTTCAAGAGAAACTTCTCTGGAGAGGAAATAAGAATGACCAATAGATATATGAAGAAATGCTCAACATCTCTTATCATAAAAGAAATGCAAATCAAAACAACATTGAGATTCCACCTCACCCTAATTAGAATGGCTATTAACAAGAAATCTAATAACAATGCTGGCAGGGATGGGGGTAAAAGGGAACACTACCACATTGTTCCTTAGAGTGCAAAATTGTTCAGCTACTCTGGAAAGCAGCATGGAGGTTTCTCAAAAGACAAAACATAGAGCTCCCCTACTTCATAATCTTACTCCTGGGCATTTACCCAAATGACTACAAAGTCATACTAAAGCTATCAGCACAACCTTGTTCACTGCAGCATTATTGCCATAGTTAATATGTGGAATCAACCCAGAAGACCCTCAGTAGATGAATAGCTCAAGAAGTTGTGATCGATCTATCTATCTATCTATCTATCTATCTATCTATCTATCTATCTATCTATCTATCTGCACAATGGAATTCTATACTTCTATCAGAAACAATGACATTGCCCCATTAGTAAGGAAATAGAAAGAGCTGGAAAAATTATATTAGGTAAAGTAATCCAAGCCCATAGAAAAGTAGGTGTGTGATTTCCCTCATTTGTAATAACTAGAATATGAATATAGTATCCTTTTTTCTCTCTCTTTTCTTTCTTTTTCTCTTTTTACTTTTTTGGCAGTACTGGGGCTTGAATTCAGGGCCTAGGTAATGACCTTGAGCTTTCTCAAGGCTAACACTCTACCACTTGAGCTTCAGCACCACTTCCAGCATTTTCTGTGTGTGTAATACTAAGGCTTAATGCATGCTAGGCAAGCACTCTATCACTAAGCCACATTCCCAAATTTACAAAATTGTTTACATTGGATGCATGTGAAAAGCAAGGCTTAACCCTCACAGTCCTTCTGCAGATGTTGGGAAGTACTCTTTAACTGGCTGTTTCTCTCCAAAACAACCAGAAAAAAACACACTAAAAGGATGGCAGACCTGTTTACAGACTGTTGCTGCTCTTTATGACCTACTCCAAGAGGCTGAAAAGTTTACATTGGGGTGGTCCATTGTAGTATATGTGTCTCCTCAGGTTTTGGATCTGCTACTATGTCTAGTTTTGAAGTAGGGAAGATGGATCTGGCCAGCACCATAGTGGCCACATGGCACATACTAGGATCTAGCATCTTGTCTTCATGGTACGAGAAGATGAAGCCACAGGTGATGGGCATGCCTGAATCCCTGGAGATAAGGATGAGCATTTGGCTGATAGGTTACTAAACTTGAAGTCCAGTGCTTGGAACTGGGAGTCTCCTGTGACCTTGCCACCTGACCTGCATCCATTTAGGTGCCATTGGTGTCTTGGTGTTCATTTCTTACCTCCTCTCTCCTGGCTCTTCTCCATCACCATGATATACTACTCTAGCTCTTCAATGGAGCAGAATTGGTTTATTGGCATTGTTTTTGTTTTTTCTTTCCTTTCTACCCTTCATGGCACGTTTTCCTAACTATGTTGAATGTATTTGTGGCCTGCAGGCCTTTGTAACAATTGGCTGCCTGCTGCCTGCTACCACTCCAATAAAAGCCTCCAAGATTTGACCTCTCAAGATGTGACTTCTCTGCTTTCTTACAACAGTTTTACCTATATAAGTAATTCTTCTCCAGTAGAAACTAATACAGAAAAAAATCGTATAACAAACTACTAGGTTCCAGCAAACATAAATATCACAAATGTGATTCAACTTGGGGCTAGCTACCCTTGTGTTCTGAGTCACCATAGGCCCATAAACAATGAAACGAACAAACGCAGACTGAAACCTCTAAAATGGTGAACCAAAATAAGGACCTGAAACTTTTGAAATGGAAGCCAAAGCAAGTCTTTGAACTGTTTCTCTCAGGTAGTTATCAGTGACAAAAAAAGAATACACTCAGATGACCCAATAACCTCTGAAATTCAGCCTATATTCAGTAGTGTGGTCCTGAGAAAAATAATAAAGCTTTGAAGAGGACACGTGTAGCATCTTCTCCTTGGGAAAAAAGGTAGTCCTTAATTGTAAGTAAATCTACTGGCATTCAGATCAATTGTACCAATCTCAAATAATTTGATTAAAGAGTCTCTCACTGAAACATTCCTATGATAGGATCAAAGTCAAATTTCCAGACCACAAAGTTCAACAAGAGATCCTACAGGCTGATGGGATCCCCAATTCCTCCCCACTGTCCTTGACCCTTCACCTATTTCTCCCCACAGTCGTTCTAGCCTATTGGACCTCCTGACGGCTTAGTTTTGCTTTATTTTTCAGAAATACTCATAGAAATATGATAAAGTTATTTTTGATACCTTGGTGTTTCTTTTACTTTCTTCTTACTTTTACTTTTTAAACAGTGGATTATCAATCCCACTCATTTAAAAATGATATTTCTTTCCCCTTTCATCAAGTAAAGGCTGTGGCATATCTTGAAAAACTAGAACACAACAAAGTTCAACAGGAAGGCTGCGGCAGGAAGACCATGCTTTTGAGGCCAGTTTGTACTACATGATGAGCATAAGGCCAGGCTGGGCTCATTATCTAAAGATTTAGGTTCAAAGCCAGTACAGGCCGGAGAGTCCATGAGACTCATCTCCAGTTAAATACCAAAAAATCCAAAGTAGAGGTGTGGCTCAAGTGGTAGAATGCTAGCCTTGAGCAAAAGAGCTCAGGGGCAGTATCCAGGCTCTGAGTTCAAGCCTCACAACCAGAAAAATAAGTAAAATAAAATAAATGAATTGATTAACCACCATTTGAAGTCTTCATATAAAGCAGGAGATGTTTATATTTTTTCTATATTTGCCTATCCTGCCACAATAAAATAAATGCTTGCTAAGTTTCAAAACAAAAAAATTGACTGTAGAATTTTGCCTTAATCAGATAAAGATATAAAAAGAAAAGTTATCCTGTATGACTAATTTTTAAAATTCTGTGTCCCTTCCTTGGGCTTTTCCTTGTCATTCTTTATTTTTGAACGTGGGCCACCTGAATTGCCACTTTTCTTCTCGGAAATGAAGTCCAAAGCATACATTTCATTTGTTTTTCAACTATTAAATTATTCTTCTGTCTCACTTTGTTTCTTTATCATTTCAAAGACTTTGCTATAAACTTCAAGTTCTTCTGGATGTTAATAATTCGCTACTTTTAGTAATTAATGACTATTACTATGAGTTTTACTGTTCAACTTCACCAAAACATCTGGTGACAGCTACTACCATGTTAGTGATTAGATTATAAGGCCTAGAGAATGAAAAATGAGGCATACTTACAGCATACTTGTTTCCTTTCTATTTGTCAACTTATTACACATAGCTTTCTTTGTTTTCACTACAGTAAATAAACTTTTTTTTTTTTACTTTAAAAACATGCAGAGGACAATTCTAACTGACAAAATAGTTGCTTTATCACTACAGACATGCCTATATTTATGAGAGGCCAACTTCAGTGTACTCTTCTTCCTGGATTGGGTAAACAGTGGGGAATTTCCTTCCATATACATTGTATATGACCAGTTAATCCCTCATTGCTATTTCCTCTAGAAACTGCCACCTCTCCCAAGATCGCAGGACCATGACACAGCTTCCTTTACATTGTTAGTCTCCATTTCTCTGTTTTGTTAAGGATAAGAGAAGGGAGAGTGCAAGAAATGAAAGCAAAAGACCATTCTGTTGTTGCCATGTCCTTCTTTAGTGTTCATCGTGTGTGTGTGTGTGTGTGTGTGTGTGTGTGTGTGTGTGTGTGTGTGTACACATGTATGCTCATGTTGGTATTAGGGCTTGAATATAGGGCTTCATATTCTTCCTCAGCTTTGCCACATCCTTAATTCTAACTTTTTGTTGGTTAACTAGAGATAAGAACTTTGAAGATTTATCTGCTGAGTTTGCTTCAATCCATAATCCTCAAATCTCAGTATCCTAAGTAGGTAGGATTACAGATGTAATCCATAGTGCCTAGCTACAATCTTCCTGTGTAGCTGGGTGATAGGGCAAATGACATTATTAGTTGAGACGGCTTTTTCAGCCTGAGCTAGTCTTGACTCTTTAGCATGTTGATTTCTGCCCTCCAAATATCTAAGATTACAGGAACGAGCTATTGTGCCCACCTCTAAAAATTTTTGTATTACTGACTTGAATTTTCCAAAGTTAAGATTTCATGGAAAGGTAAGATAGGAGAAAATCTGTATCAGTAAGCTTTTGGTTTAATTCTTACACTCCCTGACATACTGATTCTCTATTTTCTACAGCTCTAACTTTTAGATTCTTTGTTTTACTAAATTCATGTCTTATTGTTCAGCCTCTGGCCAGATGTTCCTTAGCCACAAAACCCATATGCTACACTTCTCAACAACCAATATCAATGGTTTTTCTTGCACTCATGCCAATGGTTTGACACCACGAATAGTTCACTGTCAGTGTCCTGGTGTCTTTGGTATCTCATTATATAATTATATCATTTATATTGATAATCCTAAGTAATACAAATGTACTGCTATCTTGATTCATCTGTGTTAGTAGTAAATTATCTATTAACTTCCCACTATTTCCACATTTCAATATAATTTCATAGTTTAGATATGTACATATGTATATGTTTGTATACATATGTTATATGTATACATATGCCTATCATGACAAAGGAAGCTAGTCCCTGTCATGTACTCCCTGTTGATGAACTGCCTCATTATAGGCCTTAAGTGATATGGCCTGATCATGGGCTGAAACCTCCACAAGTGTAAGCTAATAATTTAAATGATTGTGTGTGTGTATGTGTGTGGTGTGTGTGTGTATGTGTGTGTATGTGTTTTACAAGGGATCAAACAGGGACTTGTTTATGCTATACAGATGCTTTACTATTGATCTATTACCTCACGCTTTCCTCTTTTCTTGTTGATTATTTTAGGTATTTTGTCTCAGCAACAGAAGTCTAATAAATATTCACAGCCTCAGTCTTTAAATACATTTTTGTAAAGCTCAGTTTCTTTTCCATTTCAAAAACAATATATTTTCTAAATGCCTTCAATTAGAATCTGTGGCAGTTTTCTTCCTACATATGTCCTGGAGTGTTAGATGCTTATAATACAAGATTTAGAATTCAAAAGCCCCACAGTTGAATTCTATGTAATGCACATATTTTTTTTGCAATGCACATTTTTAATTCTACTACAAACTGTCAAAGTATTCTACAAAGCTCAAAGTGCTAGTTTGCAAGTAGTTTACAAAGTAGTTCCTGTTTCTTCATATCCTTCCCTAAAGTTTCTATTATTGGTCTTCAAGTCTACTGGTCTGTAAGCTCACTTCTTCTTCAGGGGGGGTTGTTTGTTTAACCAGTTATTTTACAAGGCAAGAAACACCCATTAGTACATAATACAAGGCTTTTGACCATTTAGAGACCTTGAGAATAAGATACAGAAATAAAACAAAAGTTTCACTAATTTGTCCAAATTAAGTATGGATTTAACCTATTATTCTTTTCTGGATAAATGTTTAAAATTTAACCACACATCAAGACGTTGTCTCTGGGACCTCATAAACATTAGTATCAAACCATCTACATAAATATTTGTTGAATGAACACGAAAAATTGCCAGTATGCAGTCATGCAAGTCAGTGGAAATGAAACTTAATGTCTTTCTTAATCCCACCTCTTTATTGCTCTTATTAGTTCTACCTTGAGGTATCTATTGTTGCCTTGGTTTTAGCTCCATTCCCAAAACCATTGCCTCAAAAATATTTAAGGTCATCTAAACCACCTAACTTTTTCCCCCTTTTTTCCCACTTCTTTCAGTCCAACTTCCATATGGCCACTGGTTTTTACCTTTTTAAAGCTCAAATAAAATAATTACTCTCTAAAAATGTCAATAGCATATACATTACAAAGCTTTTCATAATATTATTCTTTTTTTTTTTTTTTGCCAGTTCTGGGCTTGCGCCTCAGCACCACTTCTGGCTTTTTTTTCTATGTATGTGGTACTGAGAAATTGAACCCGGGTCTTCGTGCATGCTAGGCAGGCACTCTACCACTAGGCCGAACTCTCAGCCCCTCATAATGTTATTCTTGTTTCCATTTTCCCAACTTTAGCTCTTAATAATTCTGGCATCAAGTACTTGTGTGTTCTGTCTCAATCTTGAGAAAAACAAGTTATCAAATTTTAACTTGCTAGTTATTCTTTCATATTTATGAGACACAGTAGATGTTTAATTTTTGCCTTGGAAATATCGTTACTCATCCTTTGGCATTCAAACAAAATATTACTTCTTTGAAGCCTCCCTTGAATTCTCTGCATAGGTGATCCTGTGTGCATCCACAGAACTTTCTATTGACTTTTAATATAGCATTAGTATCTTATGATTTTTAGTCCTTTTTGTCATTTGCCAGGTTTGTGCAATAGAACCAGAATATAAACCTTGTGTAATATTAACTTCTCTAGTAGACACACTAAATAATTTAACAGATGGGAAATCATTTTAGGCCAACCATGCTGGTAAATATCTATACTTACAGCAACTTTGGAGGGGGAAATGGAGAGGATCACAGTTCAAGAACAGCTTTGTCAAAATGTTAGCAAGACCCCTACCTCAACCAAGTTAGGCATAATAGTGCATGTCTGTAATCCTCACAAGCTACAAGAATGACTGTGGTCTGAAGCTAGCTTTGGCAAAAAGGTGAGACCCTATCCAAAAAACAAGTAAAGAAAGAAAGACTGGGGCCGGGAGTTTGGCCTAGTGGTAGAGTGCCTGCCTAGCATGCATGAAGACCTGGGTTCAATTCCTCAGTACTACATACATAGAAAAAAGCCAGATGTGGTGCTGTGGCTCAAATGGTAGAGTTCTAGCCTTGAGAAAAGCCAAGGACAGTGCTCAGGATCTGACCCCAAGCTCAGGACTGACAAAAAGAAAGAAAGAAAGACTGAAGGTGTAGCTCAAATGGTTGAGCACTTGGTTAACATTTGTGAGGCTCCTAGTCTTACCCCTGGTACTAGTAAAGAACCAAAACAAAACCTCTTGGTCATATTTTACTTAACTCAATAGATTCCAAATATTAATTTTGAAATGAATATATGAATACTTACTAATGAAGTATTTTCTCTCATTTATTTTATACATTTTTATACTTAAAATCACCCTATTCTTTGTTTTAAGTGTTCAGTAACTGGTTTCTTTGGCTCTATTTTTTATATTTTTTATTGTAATTAATAAAAGGGTTACATGATATTTGCCAGATAGAAGGTGCATTAATTCACGTACATTGATACCCTTTCACATGTCTTGGTACCCATTTCCCTCCCCCCCCCCACCCCCCCCCCACCCCCCCCCCCCCCCCCCGTCTTGGTTTTCCCCCCTTCCCTATCAAATTTCAAATAACCAAATACAAATAAATTCAATATATCAGATAACAAAGTGAGATACTGTAACAATATGAGATACCCAAGGGACAGCAAAGGAGATGAGAGATAACATAGTACATTAAGGACAACAATCATTCGTTATATGGCTTTTGTTTCAATATCCTGGAGGTCCTTCCAATTAGCTTCATACTATATGGCCTTATGTATCAAGGTTTTGCTGTATTAAAGATCTCTGCTATTAGAGCCCAAGGTTTCTACTGATTATGACAAATGAGACCATTGAGCCTAAGTTCCTTTGAGTCTGGCTTACTTCACTTAATATGATTTTTTCTAAGTCTTTCCACTTCCTAGCAAATGGGTCGATGTCATTTTTTCTGACAGCAGCATAGAATTCCATTGTGTACAAATACCACAACTTGTTGATCCACTCATCAACTGAGGGACATCTAGGTTGGTTCCATACCTTTCCTATGGTGAATAATGCTGTAATGAACATTGTTGTGCTAGTGGTTTTAGTATGCCCTAGATTCTGGATGGTTGGGAAAATGCCAAGTAGTGGAATTGCTGGGTCATAGGGGAGTTCTATGTTTAGCCTTTTGAGGCACTGCCATACTGCTTTCCATAGTGGTTGAACAAGTTTGCACTCCCACCAACAGTGTAGTAGTGATCCCTCCTGGCCACATCCCCTCCAGCATAAACAGATGTGGACTATGAATTTTGTTTTTTTGTTTTTTTTGGCCAGTCCTGGGCTTGAGCTCAGGGCCTGAGCACTGTCCTTGGACTTTCTCAAGGCTAGAGCTCTACCACTTAAGCCTCAGCACCATTCTATATATGTGGTACCAAGGAATCGAACTTGGGTCTTCGTGCATGCTAGGCAAGCACTTTAACCACCAGGCCAAACTCCTGGTCAGAAGTCTGTGAGATTTTTTTTTTTTTTGTCAGTTGTGGGACTCGAACTCTGGGACTGGGCTCTGTCTCTGAGCTCTTCAGCTCAAGACTACCACTCTACCCCTTCTTTGGCGCTTATATTCAATAGCTACCATGAACTTCAAAGGGAATATTTTGTTCATTTTCATATTCTCAGCTGCCTGAATTCAAAGAAATGTTGCTCGAATGAATGAATGACTAGGTAAACAATGATAGAAGAGCTAATATTGATTTAGTACTATGTGAAAGGTACTGTGATAATAAATATCAATGTTTATTCTTGACCAGAGAATGGTTGGCTGATATTCAATGGCTCCTTGATAGCTACTAAGTAATTAGGGAGCCTTGGGAAAGTCACCTAACTTCTCATGCTGCCAATTTGCTTCTTTGTAAATGGAAAGAGGGGATAGGAAAAGTAACTCAAGAGTGGCTCTAAAATTCTATGGCAACATAGGAACATAAAGTATTTAGGGCAAAGTTATCAGAAACATTTGCTAGGTGGATGTGTTAAGTAGTAATGTTGTACAGTGGAAGGGCAAATATTTTGGAATTGAGTAATGGAATTGAAATAGAACTTTCAATTCTATTACTCAGTTCTATGCCTTTAGGCAATGTGACCAAGATCTTCTTTATTTGTAAGTAAATGGAGGTAGTAATACTGACCTTGTGAGGCTTAAAATTAATATCTATACCAGGTATGATGATGCAACCTATTATCAGCTGGTTGGGTGGCATAGATAAAGAGGATTCCAATTCTAGGCAACTGGGGCAAAAGTTAGCAAGATTCTCATCTCAACCAACAAGCTAGGTATGGTGAGATATGTTAGTAATACTAGGTAAGTAGGAGGCATAGATGGTAGGATTGTGGCCTGAGGTCATCCCCAGGCAAAACTTCAAGAACCTATGTGAAAAATAACTAAAACACAGATGGGATGGGGGCATAACTCTGCTGGTCAAATATTTGTCTAGAAAGTGCAAACAAGGCCTGAATTCAAACCCCATACCACCCCCCCAAATAATATCTATAAATGGGCATGTTAAAAGAAAATAGACAAGAGATTATTATTGGCTCTGGAAAGTATTTTACTTAAGTTTTTCCTTAAGTTTTACCTAACTCAATAGAGTTTATCATGTGGAAGGAAATTCTAAGAGCTTTAAAATATTCAGCTTCACTTCACTGCACCCTATGAGCGAGTATTTTCTATTTTAGCTTCAAGAAATTGTGGTCTAGAATTTAAACAATTAGCCCAAGACCACATCATCCACCTGATTCAGTTTTGGAATTAGGTTCCTTCATCACTATTTTCTAGTGTTCTCAAACCAAGTTATCTGTTGATTTCATTAGAAAAAAGAAATCTACAACTGGCTCTAAGAAATGATTAAATAAATGGTGATGTTTATGAAGAAATAAATTTGTGCATAGGTCTCTAAATCTGGACAGTAAAAGTTTAACAATTTTTTTTGCCTGTCTTGGGCCTTGAACTCAGGGCCTGAGCACTGTCGTTGGGCTTTCTCAAGGCTCTAGAGCTCTACCACATGGGCCACAGCACTACTTCCAACTTTTTTCTATATATGTGGTACCAAGGAATCGAACCCAGGTCTTTGTGCATGGTAGGCAAGCATTCTACCACTAGGCCAAACTCCTGGCCCTGAGGTTAACAAATTTTATTTCTTCAAAGATTCAAACCTTTAGAGCACAGCAATTTTTTTATCATTGTTGTTGGTTGTGAGGCTTGAACTCGGGCCATGGGAACTGTCCTCGAGCTCTTTTTTGTTCTTGTTTGTCTTTGTGGGTCATGGGGCTTGAACTCTGAGCCCAGGCACTGGCCCTGAGCTCTTCAGCTCAAGACTACTGCCTCCTGAATAGCTAGGATTACAAGAGTGAGCCACCAGCCTCCAGCAACATTTTTTTTTAACATAAAGATGTGATTGGTTGCTGAGTTTTTTTCTACCTTGAGACCCTTTCTTTGTAAATAGGCCTCAGAGGAAGCCTATACCAGTAGTTCAAGGATGTGTGGCTACTAGCCTCATAGAGTTCAGGCTTTGTTCTCAAAAGGAATCATTCAAAGAACAGGAAATGGACTGCCCAGAGTCTATGGCTTACATTTTGGGAATATCATGTTGTTAGGGGGAAAAAAAAGATGACAAAGAAGTTATTCTTGTTTTTAGCCATCTATAGTAGTTCTGTTCTGACTCATATACAGAGGGAGTAAATCCCTTGGAAAGAAATAAAAAGCAGAACAGTGGGGAAAGAAAAACAAAATTTCCAGTTCTCTGAGTTTTTATTCAATGATTACTGACTCAAGATTAAAGCCAAAACTATGACAATGCCAACCACAAAAAAATGGGAAAAATACTGTAACCACAAAACAATATAACTGCAAAACAACAGCCAAAATAGGTAATCAGATAGTGAAAGAACTTGACCAGAAAGGTAGTTTTTCTTGTCACAATGATGACTGGAAAACTGATAAAAATGGCTGTATCTAAAGAAATGTTACAAATGCAGAACCTTCTTACAGATCAGAAACTCCAAATCTGTAAGCCAAAATAATTTTTTTCTTGCAAAAATAGCAACCAAAAAAGTACCTTTTTCTTTGAAGATCAAAAAACGTATCTTTATCTTTGAAGACCTGTGAGGCAGATATCACCAGGATATCTTTATCTACAAACAAGCTCTTTCTCTAGAGGAGATGGATGAGAACCAGAAAGTCAATGGCCCTAACACAAAGTACCTTGATGAGCCAGGAATACAGTAGTTGATGCTCTAGTTTAGAATATCTGAGGATCAAATCATTCATCTTCGGATAAAAATCAAATTTACTTAGGGGCTCTCTCAAACACACAATACAGATGTTGTTTTTTTATTTTTTATTTATTTATTTTTTTAACAATACAAACACTGGATTTTTAATGCTCCTTTTTCTTTTTTTTTTGCATTTTTTATTGTAATTAGTAAAAGGGTTACATGATATTTGCCAGATAGAAGGTGCATTAATTCACGTACATTGATACCCTTTCACATGTCTTGGTACCCATTTCCCTCCCCCCCCACACCTCCCACCCGTCTTGGTTTTCCCCCCTTCCCTATCAAATTTCAAATAACCAAATACAAATAAATTCAGTATATCAGATAACAAAGTGAGATACTATACCAATATGAGATAACCAAGGGACAGCAAAGGAGATGAGAGACAACATAGTACATTAAGGACAACAATCATTCGTTATATGGCTTTTGTTTCGATATCCTGGAGATCCTTTCAATTAGCTTCATACTATATGGCCTTATGTATCAAGATTTTGCTCTACTGCAGATCTCTGCTAGTAGAGCCCAAGGTTTCTTAATGCTCCTTTTTCTAGATGAGGAAATGAAGCTGTAAGAATCTGTATATTCTTGCCCAGACTGGCAATTGTGTCAGGGGAAATGCTACAGTTTTGCATTTCTACTGATAGCCTGTAAACTATTTTTAAAGGATTGAGGATGTCACTCAGTGGTAAAGCACTTGCCTAAAATGTGTAAGTTTCTAGAATTCAATCCTACCATCACAAAATGATTTTTTTTAAACAGACCAATTCTGGACATAAGACAGGGATTAATGAATTACAGAGGCTAGCTGTCTTATACAAAATTTTGCTTACCTGAAACTGTTAGGAGAGTAAACATCTCTGATGAATTCCTGGTAGTTGTGATGGGTTTTCCATTATGACTATGGAGAGTTGAATTACCTTTAGGTTTTTTTTTTATTGTAATTAGTAAAAGGGTTACATGATATTTGCCAGATAGAAGGTGCATTAATTCACATACATTGATACCCATTCACATGTCTTGAATTACCTTTAGTTTTGTCAAACATTTTTTTAAATTGTATAATACCTACTTTTAAACTGTCAAGGAATCTGTGAAGATAAAGCACAATGAAATTAATGATTAACATGCTAACTCCCATGGAAGACATAAGATTGTGGGGAATATAATAGACAAAAAGATATAATGACACAAACTTGTTTTGGAGGAAGAAAATGGAATATGGTAGAAAGGTTATGACATATCTATTAAATAAACATTTTATTTCTGTAACACAACATCTTCCTTGCTTGTATTTTAAGCTTCAATTCCCTATTAGAAATAATTTAGAATACTTGTGTAGAGTTTCTGTGAGAGTAAAGTTAAGTTGTAATGGGGTCATCAAAACTATGTTCAATAAGACATTGACGGACAACTATGTTATAAGTTAAAGAAGAATATGGACTAAGAAAAATGTTTCCTCAGAGTAGAAAGAGATGGTATTTACATAAAATGAATGTTGGCTTTTACTTGTTTTTAATTTCTAAGAGGTTATATACTGAGAGATTCATTACTACTTGTAGCAGATGTGTTTTGTTTTTTCTTTCTTTCTTTTCTCTGTTTGTCACTGGAATTTATTTCATTTGCTGCTTGGTCTGGCACTCTATCCCTAAATCTATGCCCCCATCCTGCTTTTTGCTGGCTTTTGTGAAGCTGCAGTTTTGTGGACTTTTCTGTCTGGCTTCTGTTCTAATCTTTCAGATCAAAACTTTCTGACTAGGCAGGCATGAGCAATTAGCACTTGGCTAAAACTAAGCCTTAATTTTTGCACTTATATAATAGATATATCTTAAAGCTATTTGCTCAAGTGGTAAAAAAAAATCCAAAAGAAAGTATTTTTCTGGACATAGTGCCTGACTGTATAATTCATTACTAAAACTTAGCAGTGGTTAACTTATCTCCAAGTCTTCCAATCTCTTATTTATGGTGTCTTTCTATGTATTACTTCATTATATTGAAGTTGTCTCATTTTGACCTATACACTGTGCAAAATATTGCCATACCTGACTTCATGTGCCTAGTTAAGAGACTTTTTACCAAAGTATCGGTCTGAATCAAACAAATGAATCGCTGGATAAATATATATGATTACTGTAATCTTTTAAAATATTAAGTTATATTAGTTATATGGGGGTGTTGATCTGTACATCTCCTCATATTACATTTCCTCATGTTTATACTGTATTCCAACTAATTTTACCACATTCGATCATACTCCCTCCCCCTAAAAAAACACTCCCAACAAGTTTCCTAATTCTATTTTCCTAAGTTGCAAATAATCGATTTCAACAGAAATACTGTCATCCTTAACTATTTTATTTTGGCCTTCTACTTGTTTTAGAAACCGGCACAAAGATCTGTTCTGTTTTGAGATGGGATTTTGCTCAGGCTCGCCTCAAGCTGAACTCCTGGGCTCAAGTGTTCCCCCTTCCGATTTAGCCTCTCAACTCATTTGGGGTGGGAAGTACCTGGCATGCTCCATTTCTTCTGTTTGTTTTAGTGATCTGCCCATCACCTCCCTATTTCAGAATTCTGCTACTGTACGGAAAGGATTGTAGGCTACATTTGCTTTGCCTAATTTAGGCCGAGTCATACCGGATGTAAGTTGTCAGCTTTGTGTTTTTGTGATCTGTTGGATTGAGTTACTCCAGAACAGAAAGAAGCCACATTATTCATTTCCTGGGCTCAGAATTTAAGGTCTGCCACAAAGCAGGCAAAGCCAGCAACTACTCTTTTCTTTCCTTTTTCGTTTTTGCTTTCTTAGAGTTTCTCACTGGCTGCACTACTACCAGTAGTTTCATGCTAGTAAGTTCATATCCACCCACAGGAGGCAAAATCACCTGCATTCATCTCTCCCCATCCTTAGAAAGTTCGCCAGGCCAAAAGCTTTCGGTCATTTTTACTTCTCCCCTTTACTTCAAATGGTTTGTAATTTTTGAATGATGGCTAACTCCTGGTGGGGATTGTCCATTAACAGTGCGATTGTCACAATCCTGTTATTATTTAAAATTTCAGCTGTCATATGTAAGCGGAGCACAGCGCGCTGTACATGAAGAGCTCGAAGGATCTTTACACACACAACTCTGTGACCAACAATCCGATGAAGAAAAAGAACGCTTCTCATGGAACCAATATGCTGGCCATCTCTGAGAGGTACCCATTATTCTAATTGCTCAAGCACCCCTGCATCTTGTACGGAATTATCTTGGAGGAAGTGCGAGATGGCATGATTAAGCCCCAGACCAGCGGGGCTGGATGAGACTTGGGCTCGGTGATCTCCCTTACTGGGCACCCCGTAGACATTCCCCGGGTCCACAGCGGTGGTAGTTCTTCTAGCGGGTCCCTCACCCCTAGCAATGGCCGGGCTCCACGTAGGCAGAATCGGAGCACGCCACAATGGTTGTTCAGCCGTCTCCAGCTCGGACCTCGCCGCGTGCTCTGCATCTTTCGCGTGGGCACCAGTCTCGAGCCCTGGGCAGCCGGGCGTGGCCCTTGGGCGCGACCTGCTGGAATGCGATCTGCCGGGGGCGGCGCTGCCGAGCTAGGATGTAAGGCACTCTTCCATTGGCTGAACTTTCCTGTGGGCCAGCCCCAGGCACTCTCTCTGCACCCCCATTGGCCATTGGAACTCCACTGGCGCTGCTGCTCCCGCCCACTCCCTCCCGGATGGAGACCTGCTGTGTGTGTGTGTGTGTGTGTGTGTGTGTGTGTGTGTGTGTGTGTGTGTGTGTGTGTGTGTGTGTGTGTGTGTGTGTGTGTGTGTGTGTGTGTGGTTGGGGGGGGTAGGAGGCTGAAGAAGGGAGGAGGATGAGTGGTCCTCCCGGTAAGGGTGCCCTCGAGAGCCAATTAGAAGCCAATGTGGAAAAGAGGCGCGGGGCCAACCAATCACCTTCTGAGGTGCGGTCGGGACCCGCTGACGTGAGTGTGGCTGCAGCCAATGGGCATGCCGCTCTGCGTCCGCTCTTCGGCAGCCTGCCGGGGGCGGTGAAGAGAGCGCGACGGCGGCAGTGGCGGCGTAGCCATCGCTGGACTGCCAGTGAGAGAGAGAAAGAGAGAGAGAGAAAGAGAGAGAGAGAGATAGAGAGAGGGAGAGAGAGGCAGAGAGAGAGAGAGACAGAGAGCGCGCGCGCGAGAGAGCGAGGCCCCACCTCTGCGTCTAGGTGAGAGGTAGGGACGCTGTGGGAAGCCCGAGCCGGGGGGCTCTTCTTTGCCCGGCCCTAGCTGAGGCCCCCTGAGGACTGGCTGGTTCGAGGTGGGCCTAGCAGCCCACCGCCGCCCTCACCGCGTCCGTCCGGAGAACGGGGCGCTTACTTGAGCCGGGATGGTCCCTGCGCGGCGTGGCCGGGCCACCGCCCTCGGGAGGGCCGGCTTCGTGAGGGGGCCGGCCGGACAGGCCTGGTTTGCAGCGGTGGAGACGGGGGGCGGAGCCGGGGGCGCCGCTGAGGGTGGGAGGCCGCGGCGGAGCGGTGGGGAAGGTGGGGCGGATAGTTGACGGAGGAGCGGGGATCCGGTGCTTGAGGGAGGGTGGCGGCCAAAAGCAGGCCCCAGCTTGAAGGACTCCAGGCCCAGGGGAGGAAGAAAGGGGTGGGAAAAGGGAGGATGCTCGGAAAAAAGCGAAGAAGGCGCGGGCCGGGAGGCCGTTGGCAGGCGGTCGGGGTTCGGGAGTGTTCGGCTGAGAACGAAGGGGAGTTAGGTTTGGGTTTTGAAGGTTAAGGTCTCCAGACAGACGGGAGACACGTGCACCGGGACCAGAAGGTGACCGAAGGGACAGGTTTTCTCTAGGCGTCTACTCGACCAGAAGACGTTATTTGGCCTGCTGAGAGAGTATCGAGGAATAATTGAGGTAGATTTATGTATGGTAGCTGAAAGGCTGTAAATCTTTTATGAGTGATGAGCAGTGATGGATTCAGGAGAGCCAAATGTTTCAGGGTCATGGGTTCATTCACTACTCATGCAGGAATGGACAATCAGACTTGTTAACTCTCACTCTTGAGGCTGCTCCAACCTTGCACCTTCTCCTTCCTCTTCCCGGCACTAATTATTTTGCCTCAGCAGCACAAACCTACCACCTGTCTATCGGATCTGCAGTAATGGGCATACGCGTTTACTTTAGATGAATCTCTTTCCTCTTTACAATTAAGTGGAATGAGAGTTTAAAGGCAACATCCGAAGATAATCTTGGAAAATCTGCCCTATAGGGCTGTTTCTCAATTATCTTGTTGGGCATGTGTAATACAGCATAAAAATGATGCAAGAACTCTTACAGTAACACTAATGAGACTTAGTGTGTAAGTATAGTGCTCTACAAAAATGCATCAATTTAATGTAGTGGAATTTGATTGTGTCTTCCACTTCTTGGGAAAATTTCTGCCCTGGAAAGTGTTTTGTAGCTAAAAAACAAAACAAAACAACAACAAAAACCAAATTTATTCTATCTTGGGAAAGAAAGTCATACACAGTGGTAGTAGTAGCATGCATGGAACTCGGGGTTCCAACATAGCACTGAATAATAATAATAATAATAATAAAGGCAGGGAAGAAAGACTTGGTTTGTTATGTGTCACTGTTACTGCCTTTTTGGAGTTTTTATTTGAGAGGTGTTGGAAGAGCTTGAAAACAGAGAAGAGATAAGAAGGTGACCCCATCCAGTAGATTTAAACGGAAGGGATAATTTCTGCTAGGGGGAAGGACAAAAGGATTGTGAAATGTTCCAGTGTCCAGGATGGAAGCAACAAACAAGAACAGTTGTTATAGGCTGTTTTCTTGTTCACCAGATCAACAAAGCATTGTAACTAATGAATCATCATTCTTTAGGAGGTAGAAATAATTTTGTAGAAGTTATTTCTTGGTAACACTATTCACTCTGATCACATTTTACCTTAGTAATAGAATACTTAAGCACTGAGGACCCCCAGAGAAGAAAATTAAAGTGATAGGGAGTTAGTCAAGGAAAGTGTCCTGGAAAAGGTGAGTTTCCAGCTATCACTTGAAGTGGGAGATGGGGATTTGGATTACAAGAATGAAAGTCCAGTAGTTTGGATTCATTTATAAGGAGCAAGAATAAAAGTCCAGTAATTTGGATTTAGATATTAGTAGCTCTGGACAAGTATTGCAACTTTATATTTTAATTTACTTTATTGTCATAGAGGTAATGTACAGAGAGCTTACAATTACTTTGGTCAGGTAAGAGTACATTTCCTTTTATACAGTGTCTTCTGTTGCCTCATTCTTTCCCAGGTTCCTCCCTTGCAACTTCATCCACCAGTTGTATAGTTTACTTACATCAATGTCCGGTGAGCTTCACTGCTGCACTTTTTCACCCTTTCACCCTCGAGTTCTGTGCATTCTCCTCTCCCCTCCCCAAAATATACACGTGACTACACAATATATAAGCTAAAGAAGACAGTCATCAACAACTAAAAAAACAATTAAAAAAGACTTTTCTTTCAGTATGTACATTATTTTATTTTACTAAAATATGAGGAGGCACATAGGCATTGTGCCTTTGTGTTTCTTTCCTAAGAATATTTTCTTTTGAATTCACTGCGTGTAATTGTCTAGAGTCCTATATACTTTAACATATCCCAGTATATTTTAGATCTAACTTCTGCTTATCAGAGAGAACATGTGCTTTTGTCTCAGTTTCTCAAGAGTTTGGCTTACCTCACTTAACAAGAAGAATCACAAATTTAAAAGCATTTTTTTTTTTTTTTTTTTTTTGCTGCTCCTGGGTGCTCTCCCTACACCTCTTTTTGTGTAAGCCTAACATTGAACCACTTGAGCCACATCACCACTTCCAGCTTTTTCTGAGTTGTATATTGGAGATAAGACTCTCATAGACTTTCCTGCTCTTAGCAGGCTTTGAACCAAGATCCACACATCTGAGCCTCCTAGGTAGCTAGGATTACAGGTGTGAACCACCTGTGCCAGCTTAATAGACTGTTGGAGTATAGAAATCAACTAAGCCTCTTGTTGGAGTTTAGCTGATAAATAATGGTTCTGGGTGGTAGCTAGGAGAGAAGTATTTGATGAATTGATAATAAAGGGAAGTGCACAAAACATTTTTTGATAGTCGAGAATGTAGTGAAAATAGTCATTTTGAGGTAGATTTGATCATCAACCTATTTTTGAGATTTATATTATAGTTATAGTGGCAAATTTTTTTTTTATTGGCTACTGTGTTGTGCCAGACATTCTTTTCTTGTATCATCTTTTGATTATTTTCTGGGTGAGGGAGCTGTCAGATTTAACCTGCCTAAGGGCATACTAGCTAGTAAATGACAGGTCAGGTTTTGCAAAAATGAGTAGTAAATGTTTCATACTGAGGATTCATAGTTGACAAGAAAATACAAAGGTCAGGTCTGAGTCAGACCTGTTATAGAAGAAGAGCAAGTGAAGAAGGAAAATGTTTACTTGCAGAGATTTTTTTTTAAATGGATACTAAGGAATACACTATTTTGAAAATCTTATGACAGGAGAAGTGTTCAGAAGTGCTTAAGACTCAGAACAATGATTGAGAAGAAACAATTGAGTTAGTTAAGGAAAAAAAAGAAATGTGAATTTAGTGTCTAGAAAGCCAATGTAAGTTAAAATATGGGCTGGTATTCATGTTTAATGCCAGGTCAGGTATTGTACAAATTTAAATATGTGGTGCGATTACAATTATGATCAAACTCATAGGCTGGATGATGACAGGGTTCCTTGTAATACTTTAATTGGGCCATAAAGATCCTGAATGGCCTATGAATTTTAACAGGTACCCACCTGTTAAAATTTTTTTTAAAAAATAAACATACTATTTTTACAAAAATTGTTGGATGAAAACCAGTGTAAAGAAATAATAGTGGGTAGTATATAGATTGGAATTTGGGGTGATAGAAACGATAGTCTTCTTTAGTACCTATTCCATATGAATGCCATGGGAAGGCCTTGTTCCCATGTTGGAAATGACTGGGTTGTAATAGTGGGAATTGAAACTGTCTACACTGAAAGATGGCGTTGGTTCAATCTGAAGGATCAGGTTACTAAGGTACGCCAAGGCCTAGAGGCGTAGTTTGGACTTCAGTATTTGTTTTCTTAGAGTTTAAGGTTAAAACCAGGAACTATTCATAGAATTGGGTCTTTTTGATTGTTTCTTTTGCCTTAAAAACCTTCCTTCTTTCCACACATTGTGTTTTTGTAGTTCTCTTTAGTGGGTTTGTAATGGGCTTAGTTTTAGTTTAGTATAAATAATATGAAAGTGTTATAGGTATAATTTATATGTAAATAATTAAATGATTAGAAATTTATCAGTTTTTATTCTCAAACACATTAAAAAAATAAGCCCAGCTTACCAAGTAATTATTCCCATGTAAACTAGTAGGATTTTCTTTAGGAATCAATACAGTTTGATTCTAATTTCCTAGATGAAGGAGAAAGAAATCTATAAAGCAATCTAGTTGTTTTTGATTTAAAATTCATTTGGCTGGTAGGGATTATGAAAGGAAGCTTAATGTGATTTCTGTTTGTTTAGCTTTTATAGACACTGTGCTATATTTCTTAATTAAAGGATTGCATTGAACACTTACAGGTTATCCCATTTCACAGACAAAGAGAATGAGGGCCAGAGAAATTAGTAACTTTCCCAAGGTTGAAAGCTAAGTAGCAGAGCTAGGATAAAATATTGCTTTGGCAGGCTGTGGTGGCACACACCTGTAAACCCAGGCCTAGATGGTGGAGGCAAGAAGATCACAAAATCCAGGCTGGCTTGGGCTGCATTAACAATAGCCTGGCCACAAAGAAAAAACAAAATTCTATCAAACCTTACATTTTCTAACTCAGAACTCACACATGTGAGGCAAATAAGAAAGGCTTTTTATGTTATTATTACAACTGAGAAAAATGCTTCTTGGATATGTTAGAAGATGGGATTCCTGCTCAAAGTGTTTGTGCATTGTGGAACTGCCTCTATAAATAAGTGATAGTGATTTTATAGCTTTTGATTCAACATGTTTATGAAATGGATACTTAAAGTCATCTATAGCTCAAAATTAAAGTGTGACAGACATATACATATATATATATATCCATCTCAAAAATGTGTTCATTTTCTTCTCAATCTCTTCCTTCTACCTATCCAGTTATTTATACTATGGAAAGATCTGTAATTAAAAGAAAATATTACAAGGTAGTTCATTGTCATTAGTTGATGTGGTGTGGAAAAAAATGACATAATGTAGAAAATTGATGCTGAATTGTGTATCAGTAGGTTTGAGTTTTAAGTTGGAGTTTGTTAGCAAGTTGGTGTATAACTCTAGGCAAGTCAGGTCTTCTCACTGGCCTTCAGTATCCTTGTACATTAGGTGAAGAGGGGAGAATGTTTTAAGTCAGTTGAACATAAACAACTCTGCCCTCTTTTCTAATTAAGACCATGGATACCTTAGATTAAGTACTTTTCCTTAAAGTTGTATCGTTACTTTTTGCAACTGTTTTTCTTTTCATCTACCTGTCTTCTCTCCTTGCCATATTTGTCATTGATCCTTGAGGGCATAATTAGATTCTTGATGTATTAGAGAGGATGTATTATTTTTAATGTCCTATATTTACTTTTTCAGAGTTATCTTAGAAAGCATATACCTGTTAAATCACTAGTGAATAAATGAATAATTGATGTTTCATTTCAGCTTATAGGAAATCGTATAAGTCTGAGAATATAGCTGAGTTGCACAGTGCTTGCAAAGTAAAATAAGCTGATATTTTTTTGAAAATAGTTTATGCCTAAAGAATGATTTGTGTTTAATAAAGTTAAATTCTGCACAAATCTAAAGAAGAAAACTACTGGTCTATTTTAAGCTTAGGCCTAGAGAATGGATTATGTTTAGTAAACTTAAATTCTTTTGCTCTATTCTGGACACATTTAAAGAAGGAAACTACTGGGCTTATCTTAAGCCGTTACTAGTAGAAGTAAACTTCTGTAAGCTTGTGTTAATAAAAATTGCTATTAGAAGCTAGGTGCCATTGGTTTATGCCTGCAATCCTAGCTACTCAGGAGGCTGAGATTTGAGGATTACAGTTTGAAGACCACTGGGTCTTAGTGTCTTACTTAATTTCTTAGTCTTAGTGTCAAAACCGGAAATAGAGCTTTGACTCATGTGGTGGAGCCTTAGCCTTGAGCAGAAAAACTTAGGGACAGTGACTATACCCTGAGTTGAAGCCTGTAGGACTGGTATAAAAATAAATACATTATGTAAATAGAGATTCCCTCCTTGAACACTTGTATGTTAAACTTGTCATTTAAAATATGATGTAAAAATCAACGTTAATAAATTCTTTAAAAAATACATTAAAAACAGCTAATTGTACATATATCACCCACCTTATCAGTTGTGAACTGGTTGTCAGTTTTGCTTCATCTATAACCTCCACCTCTTTCCTCTTTGAAACAGATTTTTAAAAAAGTATTATTGTACAATGTAGCATTATACTGGACATTAATAAAAACAATACAGCTGATTGCAGATATTTGATTACCAAGTGAGGTGACAATTTGTTAATGTTAAGTATAATTTGAGACTTGAACATTTTTATCTATTTTTCCTTAAGAGTCACTCATTTCCCTCATCTAAGAGTATTTCTAATCTTATGAGACTTGTGCATTTTATTTGTGCATTTTTAGGCAGATATATTATAAGGGTGGGTGCTAATAGAAGTGTGAAACAGACTGTAGTGTTAAGTTGGTGGATAAAGACTTTTAATTGGAAATTGACATTGTTTTTAGAAATGCAAGTAGTATTGACAGATATACACAGAAAGGATGTTTTAGGGAGGGAAGTAATGGTGATCACATGAATAAAGGATATAGTTAGAAAAAATCAAATTTAAGCTTTATAGAATACATTTTATGTAAATGTGTACCTTTTCATGTTTTAGACCTGTACAGATATTGGCACAGTGGTCTTACATCAGTTCTTTTTTTTTTTTTTTTTTTTTTTGCCAGTCCTGGGCTTGAGCTCAGGGCCTGAGCACTGTCCTTGGACTTTCTCAAGGCTAAAGCTCTACCACTTGAGCCTCAGCACCACTTCTGGCTTTTTTCTATGTATGTGGTACCGAGGAATCGAACCCGGGTCTTCATGCATGCTAGGCAAGCACTTTAACCACTAGGCAAAACTCCCAGCCCCTTACATCAGTTCTTTTGTGATTATATCATTGGTCCTGGTGGCACATTCTGTTAAAAAGTTTCTTCTAAATATCTTACACCATATGTAAAAATAGATCTACTTTGGTTAGAACATGGGTAGCTGCCAACTAGCTCTCAGGTATAAGTGACTTTGAAACTAAGTGGCAGCTTTTTTTTGGGCATGCACATGCATCTAACTTAATAAATATTAACCATTTGATAACTGTGTGACACTTTTAACATTAATTTGATATATGTTTTATTTCAGTCTTTGGATTTAGAAAATTTATACTATGATATCTTATTATAAAGTACTCTGATTAAGAATAAAAGTATGTTCTGTAATGCAGAACATTCGTTTTTTGGGGTCTTGGCAATACTGAGGTTTGAACTCAGAGCTCCATGACTTGCTAAATGGATGCTTTATCACTGGAGCCACTCTTCAAGTCCTGCTTTTTGCTAGTTATTTTGAAGACAATGTCATAGACTTTCGGCCTCATCTGTCTTCAAACCTTGATCCTCTGGAGCTCAGTCTCCTGAGTAGCTAGGATTACATGTCTGAGCCACCAGCACCTGGCAAATTAGACCAGTTCTTAATTGGATTCTTGAGGCAAAACAAACCAGAGCCATTTCATTTATTTTATTTTACTTTTGTATTTTCGGAGACAAAAATATTGCTCTATAGTTTAGACCAGTCTTGCATTTTCAGACCTTCCAATGCATACTAATATTACATGTGTGTGCCAGCTTGCTTGGAAACAGCCATTTTAACAAATATATAGGAATGATTTTACAAGAGATTTTGGAATAGATTTGTGGTACTTTATATATTTGAGATATGGCTACTGTCTTATCTGAATTAATAGGAAGACTAGTTAAGAATGGATAAATCATTAAATACCTTTTTTTCTCTCTAAGAGATGAAGGAAGAATGTTCTTTGACATACCTTGCTATTGAACAGTTAAGATGTTTGGAAGGACGGATTTGTTAAAGCATCTTGAGGTTCACATATGTATTGAAATAACCCTTACAAGTAATACAGTGTTTTTGGCTGCCAAAGAAATTGTTTCTCAGTGGTCATTCAGAGGTCATCATCATCAACCGACTTTGGAAGGATAGTCTCAAATAAGTTACTTAGAAAAATGTGTTTTGGGCATCAAGGCTCATACCTAAAATATGGAAGATTGTGGTTCAAGGCCTACCTGGGAAAGAAGTTGAGACCTGCCCCCCCTTCTCAATCAATGAAAAGAAAAACCAGGGGTGGTATACGCCTGTCATTCCAGCTACTGGTGAATTCATGCATCAAGCCATCCAGGCTGGCTCTGGGCATAAACAAAATGCCATATTGAAAAAATACCTAAAAGCGGTAAGGTTTGAGTTGTGGCATAAGTGGTAGAGCAGCTGCCTAAAAAAAGCCCTGAGTTCAAATCTTAGGATTGCTAAAGAAAACACCATTTTGAAAACTTTTGGATTGTATTTACAATATAGCCATGATAAGTTTATTAGCATAAGCAGAATACATAAGATAAGAATCTGGAAAATTAGCTGATAGTGGGACTTTTTACTCTGCAGAGCCGGACTAAAAATGGTAAATATTAGTTGAATTAGTGATAACCTTTGTAGCTGCTGGAGTTAATAATTTGCTAAATGTCTTTTGTAAGACCAGGGAACAACTCATTCTAATGCCTAGTGGTAGAAGTAAGAGCTTATAGCCGGTACCACCACCACCTAAACTATCACCCAAACCACTACCACTTCCTCCTCCTCCTCTTCCTCATCTTCCTTTTAGTCCTCCTCCTTCCTTCTTCCTTTTCTTCCTTCTTCCTTCTCCCTTCTCCCTCCTTGTTTCTTCTTCCTTTTCTTCCTCTTCCTCCTTCCTTTTCCCCCCTCCTCTTTTTTTTCTCCTCTTCCTCCTCCTTCAAATTAAGAAAGTGACCACAAAAGTTATTTGACTTGCCACAAAGTCACTTGGTTATGACAACAATGTAGTCATCTGTTGCTTTGGATTGTGTTAGTCTTTGTAGGTGTTTAAAAGTTTTAGCATCTCCATTCAGGATCTCAGTATTTACAAGAGAAAATTGTTGAAGTTTTTAGCACTGACACTTTAGAATTTTTTGAATTTCTATTCTCTGCTGTTTATTTATTTATTTTTTTAGCATGTTTTATGTTTACCATATCCTTAGTGTAATAGCTCACAATTCCAGGGCTTATTAAAACACTTCTATCATTTTTATATCTTTTGATCTCATTTTCTGCTTGATAGTATTTAGTTGCATGATGTTTCTATGAACTTGTCAAAGTTTTAAAGATAAACTAAGAAAGTATTTTTTTTGCCTTTTGATTAGGTTTATTCTTTTAAAAAACTTGTTATTTTAGAGATGACATACAGCAGGATTACATTTATATATATCAGGTAATAAGTACATTTCCTTTCATACAACATCATCTGCTCCTCCATTTTCTTGCATTCCTTCCCTCTCATCTCTATCCACAAGTTGCATAGTTGACTTCCATCAATATCCAATATGCTCCATTCCTGCAATTTTCTTATTCCTTAGGCTCTGTGCCCTCCCTTAACCCTCCCACAGATGTCCCTGTATATAAGGTAAAGAATTCACTGTATATAAGGTAAAGAATACAGTTATCAGATAAAGAAAAAAGTCCTTTGTTTCCATATATTTGGTGTTTATTTCAGTATACATATTTTATGTGTATATGAAGAGTGAAGTGCTTGTGTATTGCACCTTTGTGATTTTTTTTTTTTTGCCAGTCCTGGTGGGGCTTGAACTCAGGGCCTGGGCACTGTCGTTGAACTTTCTCATAGCCAGTGCTCTACCATTTGAACCACATCACTGTATTTGGCTTTTTCTGTGTACATGGTACTAAGGAATTGAACCCAGGGTTTTAGGCATGCTAGGCAAGCACTCTTACCACTAGACCCACACTCCTGATCTGACCTTTGTGATTTTTTAAGACTATCCTCTTTTGGTCTGATTGTATGTGTGTATCTAGAATCCTGTGTAATTTGTCATATCCCAGTGTGTTTTAGTTCTAACTTATGCATATCAGGGAGAACATGTACCATTTGTCTCTCTGATCTTTGCTTACCTCACGTAACATGGTTTGTTCTAATTCAATCCATTTCCTGCAAATGATATTATTTTATTCTTTCTATATAAAATTTGATAGTACATAGGTGCCACACTTTTTGGATCCAGTCATCTAGTGGAGCATCTAGGTTGTTTCCATATAAGAAATTATTATTATTATTATTATTATTATTATTATTATTATTGCCAGTCCTGGGTTTGAGCTCAGGGCCTGAGCACTGTCCTTGGACTTCCTCAAGGCTAGAGCTCTATCACTTGAACCTCAGCACCACTTCTAGCATTTTTCTGTGTATATGGTATCGAGGAATCAAACCTGGGCCTTCGTGCCTGCTAAGCAAGCACTCTACCACTAGGCCAAACTCCCGCCCCATAAGAAAGTATTTTTGAGAAGAGGGTTTCTTGTGAGATTTCGTCATTTAAAGACATTCCTGAAAGCTATTCCTTCTCACAGAAAATGGGCATATTGTCCTCACCTGCAATCCGAGCTACTTGGAAGGTAGAAGGAGAGGGGTCAAAGTCCAGCCCTGACAAAAGTGCAAGACCCAATCTGAACATACACAAATAAGCCAGAAGACTGGGAATGTGGCTCAAGGAGGCCCTTACTTAGTTCAATCTACAGTGCTTAAAAAGTTGCACCTTTTGAGTGTGAGTGTATGGTAGAGGTTCTTTCAGCATTGCTAAGGAGTTCTTTGAGTTTCTTTACCTTGGACCTTTTGTCATTGACATGGTAATATGCCTTGCTAATCAGATTGGATAAAAAGTATACAATTTCCCAGTCCTATTTACCTCAAAATTTCCTTGGAGGATTGAAGGACTGTTTTTAGGTTCCCTCTTAGAAGGACTGTTTTTAGGTTCCCTCTTAGAAGAGATTGAGAAGACATCTGAATAAAGAAAGATACACAGCAGAATTAGAGAGGAAGTACCGTATATTGATAAAGCAGGATTTTCAGAGCACTTTATACTTTAGTCAGCAAAATTCTGATTTTACTTAGTTCAATATATTATTGTTGGTGAATTGGACTTGAATTAAACTACATGATACATAAGTAGTAATTTACATGAAGCAGTTTTTGAGAAAACCTATTATATATACATATGTATATTATATGTATATAATCTAGGTAAGCAAGAGACCTTTTAATGTAACATCAGTTTTACTGAGTAATTTGAATTATTTAACTTTAACAGGATATTTGATTGTCTTTTGTGGTGTTCACAAAGTTTGAAAGTTGGTAATATACTTAAAATTTTACTATGCCTTTGTGACCTGAACATTATTTCATTCTGGAAATACTAGGATAATTTTTTTATCTTAGTATGAAAACATTTTTGTTAAGATAAGGAGTAAAGATAGCATGATAGTTTTATCTTAAAAAAGAAACACTTATGGGAAACATTTTAAATGAATATTTTCCCCCTAAAATGGAATGGAATGTCTTTTTCCAAACAGTGGGATAACCCCCCCATCTCAGTAATGTAATTACTTGAGCTATTATGAATATTTTTCCTATTTATTATTCTGTAATAACAAGCTATATGTAAAGTAGAACACAGTCCTTTCCTGTAGGCTTTATAAGTAGCGAAATTATTACCTTATAAGTTTGGTCCTTGAACTTAGAAACAGGAACAAAAGAAAATTGATGTTACTGCAAATTTTTAAGCATATGATTTAAATGCTTTATTAAAATTTCCTCCTTGGAACCCTACTGCATTGCCGGTGGGATTATAAGCTAGTTCAGCCACTCTGGAAAGCAGTATGGAGGTTTCTTAAAGAACTGAAAATTGACTTTCCCTACCATCTCGCCATACCACTCCTGGGCATCTATCCTGAACATCATAACCCGGGATATGATAAGGACACCTGCTCAGCTATGTTCATCTCTGAACTATTCACAATAGCCAGGTGATGGAAACAATCCAGATGCCATACTGCAGATAAATAGATACAGAAAATGTGGTATAAATATACAATGGAATTCTACATAGCCAACAGACAAGATAAAATAATGGCATTTCCAGAGAAGTGGATGAATCTAGAGCGAATCATGTTAAGTGAGGCAAGTCAAGACCAAAGGAACAAAAGGCTCATGGTATCCTTAATATGTGGCTATTAGATCCAAACAGTACAAGAGTGAGGACTCAATATTTGCGTACCCAATGCTATGGACATGGTATTGGAAATATAAACCCAACTGCATAGACATAAAAATCTATGACTCTATAGACATGTTTTATTACATAAATTAATATGTATCTATGACATACAAACCTTCAGCCTAATTTTGATTATGTTCTTAAATCTAAGTGCCAGTGATTGTATATAGAGATTCCCTTCTTGAATACTTGTTTGTTAAATGTCTTTTGAAATATGATGTAAAAATCAATGTTAAGGACAGGAGTTTGGCCTAGTGGTAGAGTGCTTGCCTAGCATGCATGAAGACCCCGGTTCGATTCCTCGGTACCACGTACATAGAAAAAAGCCAGAAGTGGTAGAGCTCTAGCCTTGAGAAAGTCCAAGGACAGTGCTCAGGCCCTGAGCTCAAGCCCAGGACTGGCAAAAAAAAAAAAAAATCAATGTTAATAAATTCTTTAATAAAAAATTCCTCCTAGATGAAAAGGTTGATTTCCCTTCCCTTTTCCCATCTTTTCCCTTTTCCTCCCTTTTCTCTCCCCTCTTCCTTCTTTCCCTCTTGGTTCCCCTCTCCTTTCTCTTCCTTTCCCTTTCTTTTTTTCTTTTCTTTTCCCTTTCCCTTTTATTTTCCCTTTTCTTCCTTTTTCTTTCCCTTCCCTGATACAGGATCTGAACATATAAAACATATAAAAAATTTTAGAATAATGTCCTAGGAGCATTTTAGGTCTGTGAAAGTACCATGCTCATGGAACAACAGCATTGTACATTAAGTGTACAAAATAGTTTACACAGTGGCCTGAGAACTAAGGAACTCACTAAGAAGAAATACCTTAGACATTAGTGAAAATAGGGCAGTTAGATGTTGCTCTGTCAGTGCCTGTGTTGGCAAACAGAGTGGCCATTATATCTACTTCAATGGGTGCTTAGAACAGTGTTGTACACTAGCATCTTTTATTGAAGAAAGCAGTGTTAACCAAGATGCTGGAGCTATTCTTTTGTTTGTGGAAAAATGCCTGATAAGCCTTAATTTTTGAAAAAAGAAAAAAATAACCCATTATTCTTAACGACAGTAAGTAGTTTGTACACATTGAATTTGCATTTAGGATTTTTATTTGTTGTTTATAATTTACTTTCATAAGAAATTTTATGTTGAGTCTTAATGGAAACCCTATA
The DNA here is from genome assembly GCF_031878675.1 of Megascapheus bottae. Classification (NCBI taxonomy): domain Eukaryota; kingdom Metazoa; phylum Chordata; class Mammalia; order Rodentia; family Geomyidae; genus Megascapheus; species Megascapheus bottae. Next base: position 35,305,485 of record NC_143524.1, on the reverse strand, counting down.
CAAAGATTCTATGCACAGTGTTTATATGGCTTAAAACATTTATTGGCACACAATACACATACATAATTTTGTCATTAATTAAAAATAAATTCTATAGTTGTCAAAATATAATAGAAAAGACATTAACTTGACTTCTGGTTCCAGATATGCCCCAGAAGAGGAAATCTTAACAGTGTTACACATAGAGGCTACTTCGCAGTCAATTAAAACAAATAGGTAGTAAGGAACAGCTCTTCTTTTTTTTTTTTTTGGCCAGTCCTGGGGCTTGAACTCAGGGCCTGAGCACTGTCTTTTGGCTTTCTCAAGGCTGGCACTCTACCACTTGAGCTACAGCACTACTTCTGTTTTTTTCTGTGTATGTGGTACAGAGGATTCGAACCTGGGCAAGCACTCAACCACTAGGCCAACCTCCCAGCAGTAAGAATCACAGGAGGTCACTGGGTTATGTCTTATACTATTCTCTAATAGACAGGAGTAAAAATTAAAGAGGAATCATTCATATAATAGTTCCATAGCACCTAGCAGAAACTAAGCTGCTTGTGTGATTTCTGAGAAATCAGGATAAGACCAGTAATATATTTCTGAGACAGCCTAGTTTCATTTGATATGATAATAATGTTATCTCTGCCTTTAACATACAAGTAAGGAAAACCTTAACCTGATTTATTTATTTTGTGGTGCTAGAGTTTGAACCCAGGGACTCACAAATGCTAGGCTAGCACTTTTACCACTGAGCCGTACCATACTCCTGACCTAATGTTAGCCAATCAATTATTTTCCTAATGTTTACCTTCTCCATTTTACAAGGAAAATAACTTCATTAAAATCGCCACTCACATTCTTTGTTTCTGCTTCATTTACCTTCCCTCCCTTTCTTCCTCCTTCCCTTCCTCCCTCTCTCCCTCTTCTCCTTACTTCCTTCCTTCTTTTTTTCTTTCTTTCTTTCTTTCTTTCTTTCTTTCTTTCTTTTTTTGTCTATAAAATCAAACTTTTGATTTTGGTAGGGGAAATATGTAATCTCAAATACTCAGGACAGAAGAATCAAGATTTCAGGCCAGCCAAGGCAAAAAATTAGCAAACCCCATCTAAATAAGCTAGAAAGGGTAGCTGGCCCCTGTAGCCTCACCTAGTCAGGAGGCATAGGATAGTCTAAAACTGACCCTGGGCTAAATCACAACATGGCTAAAAGCAAAAACTGCTGTTGGTATGCCTTGGAATATTACTAGAAAGTGCAACAAACTGGACTCAAGCCTTAGAACTTCTTAGCCACCCCCCCTACCCCCCTACCCCCACTCAAACCTGACCGCTTAAGCTAGGCATCTGGAGACACATTTGTAATCTCAGTACTCATGGACTGAGCAAAGTTCTGGAGTTGGAGGCCACCCTGTATTACATAGCCAGAACCCATCTTAAGGGAAAGAAAAATAAAAGCAGAAAACTATCAAGAGAGAAATAAGTGAACAGAACCTCTTTTGCTCAGTGTCCTAGAGTGCTTGTTTTATAGAATGAAATGTTGCTCTATTGTAAAATAGGAAATAAAACCAATTATGATTTATTAAACTAAACTACAATATTGTCCTTTGACAGATTTGGTGACTGAAGAAGAGACCCAGAGACTACTGATTATTCCCAAGTCCCCTTGAGGAACACAGGAGAGGTAGTACTGATCCTTTTGAAGTGGCCTGTCTTTCTTAAGGAGCCCTGAGGGTTCTATGTAAGTAATACTTGGGCCAGACATCTTTCTGTATTGGGCTCATGATATTTGGTTTCAAAGTTATAGTGATTAGTCTGCATCGTGAAAGAGTGTCTAAACTTCAGATTTATTATGGCAGACAAGTCACTGGGAAAAGCTGCAAAGCTTTTTTGTTGGAAATCAAAGTCTGAGCAAGTGGTAGCACTGAGTAGCTATGCCTCCTAGCCCTGAAGAAAAGGGCTAGTTTTCAAGGCTTCAAGGTAGCTATTAGCAGCCACAGTACTATGGAGGTTTGAACTCTAGCTTTCATACCTCAGAGGTATTAGAGTTTGGTCTTCATTTCCTTTTCTTGTGCTCTGAACTACCAGAAAACCTATTAGTCCATTACTTAAGTAGTCAGCACCAAGAGCTACACATTGCAGGCACAATTGTACTGTTTTAAAGCCACCAGGGCGCTCAGCTGTCCTGAGGTAGGGTTTATGATCTCTTGAATTAGGACTGTCTTCAGATCACTTACAGGCAATAGAATGTGATAAAAGTTACACTGTGATGATTAGATCAGAAAAGGTTTAAGAGCTTTTACTAGCTTTTAGAATTATGATATTTACACCATTAACCTTAGCTTGTAGTTATTGTGCTATAAGGAAGCTCAAAATACCTCATTGGGAGAGGCAAAATACTCTTTTAAGAGTAATTTTGTTATGTAGTGATAGATAACCAGATGTCCCTGAATCTGCTGTTGTATACCAAGAATTGCAAATAAGCAGATATGTAATCAGTACATGTTCATAAGTCCCTAGACTTATGGAGGCTTGAACTCTGGGCCTGGGCAATGTCCCTGAACTCTTCAGCTCAAGGCTACTGTTCTGCCCCTTGAGAGACAGTGCCATTTCTGGTTTCCTGGTGGTTAATTGGAGGTAAGAGTCTCATGGACTTTTGTGCCCAGGCTGGCTTTGAACCATGATCCTTACATCTCAGCCTCCTGAGTAGGTAGGGTTATAGACACGAGCCACTAGTGCCCAGCAATAGTATATTTTTTTAATAACTGTCTATTTATTATACATGTATTTAATTTATAGAAGTGTATGAATCATTTTTTGTTCAGAACGTTTTGTTCTGGGCTGTAATTGTAGTTGCTTTGGTATTTGACCTTCTGATAGTTTCCTAGAGAAGTTTTAACATAAAAGTTTTTATAAATTTGACTATTTAAGATTACAAAAGCCGGTGCGGTGGCTCATGCCTATAATCCTAGCCACTTAGGAAGCTGAGGTCTGAGGATTATGGTTGAAAGCCAGCCTGGGCACTAAAGACCTAAAGACCATGAAACTCTTATCTGTGACTCCAGGGGTAGGGTAATAGCCTTGAGCTGAGGAGCTCAGGAATAGTGCCCAGGCCCAGGGTTGAAGCCCCAGGACCTACCTCTCCCCTCCCCCCCCAAAAAAAAGGAAAAGAAAAAGGAAAAAAGATTATAGAAATGTGCAGGCACTAGTAGCTCACACCTATAGTCCTTGCTACTCAGTAGCAAGGACTCTGATTTTCAGAGTATTGTACTTTGAAGCCAGCCCAGCCAGGAATGTTCATGAGGCTCTTACCACCAATAAACTAACAATTACAACAACAAAAGCCAAAAATGGAGCTCTAGTTCAAGTGGTAGAGTTTTAGCGTCTGAAATCGATAGGGATGTCCTTGTTTGCCTCCTCTACCTTTTTTCCAGTCAGTATTTGTTTTTGTTTTTGTTTTTTCCTTTTTTGATTGGTTGTGGGGCTTGAAATCAGAGCCTGGACACTGCTCCTGAGCTTTGTTTTTGCTCAAGGCCAGCACTCTACCATTTTGAGGCACGGTGCTGCTTCCAGTTTTCTAGTGGTTAATTGGAAATAATAGCTTCACAGACTTTCCTGCCCAGGTGGGCTTTAAACTGGGATCCTCAGTATCTAGTATAGTCCTGAGTATCTAGGACTATAGACATAAGCCACTGGTACCAGTCCATGTCAGTCTTTGTTTCCAGCATTGTAGCTGGGAACAGTCATTGCTGTTATTGTTGCATGGTGATCTTCCTGTGTGTTATATTGACTGCACTGCTTATCCATTGATACTTTTCTCATCTATAGGTTGTTTCTATATGCAGAATATTGGAAGTTATTGTTGAGAATGGAATTGGCGAACTATGTCCTACAAAATGGCCTCCTGTATTTAAAGTTTTATTGGAACATAGCCATGCCCATTTGTTATCTGTTATATTTTAGTCTATTTTGTGTGACTATAATAAACACTCCATACTGGGTAGGTGACTTCCTAAAGGAACTATCTCACAGTCCTAAAGGATCAAGGAACTGCATCTAGTGCTGGCCTCCTATAGACAGAGTCTCAAGGTGATGCAGGCAATCACATAACAAGAGATTGGGAGTGTGTATATATTTAATATCCTCTAATAACTCTGTCTCATTCAGTCATGGGCCTTCTCCCTTGATGACTTGAGTCCCAATCAGTTCCTCTACCTCTAAGCATAATAGATTAGTTTCTGCTTAATAATTCACAATATTAATATCTTAGAATAAAAATTTACAAGATAGGCAAAATATTTTTATAAATTTATTTATTTATTTTTTGTTATGGGGCTTGAACTCTGGGCCTGGGTGCTTTCCCTGATCTCTTCAGTTCAAGGCTACTACCCTACTCCTTGAGCCATAGTGCTGCTTCTAGTTTTCTAGTGATTAATTGGAGATAAGAGTCTCATAGTCTTTAGTGCCCAGGCTGGCTTTGAACCATGATCCTCAGATCTCAGCCTCCTGAGTAGCTAGGATTACAGGTGTGAGCCACCATGCCCAGCTAAAGTATTTTATTTGTTCATTTGTTCACCTTATAATCTCCATGAAATGGTCTTTGGCTATGAATTTGTTTGTATGCTGAAGACATAAGAGGAGCCAGTATTAAAAAAGAAAATGAAATAGGACCTACTTTTGGGTATAGCTATAGGTGGTAGACATTTATAGGAAGCTAGACTGAATGACCAGATACCTAATTTGGGACTTTTATATTGAGTGCTTAGATTAAATGTAAAGCAGCTTAAATGTAAAGCAGCTAAAACATGAAACTGAGTCTTTATAAAGATCCTTTGTTGACCCAATGACTATATGCTTCTGACCATATAAAATAGTGTTTATTGAAATGGAAAAAAAGTAAAAATCCTTCCTCATTTATTGTGTATAGTAAATTACAATGTAGGAAGCTGCATATAGATCATCAGTCTCCACTTGACCTTTTCTGATTTATTGTCACCAATAAACATGTAAGAGTTATCTTTTCTAGTGTCAAATGATAACCATAGGTAAACATTACACCTCTAGTGTTTTATTAACCAGAGAATTGAGTCTTACTGCTGATTTCTATTCAGTGTTATTCTGTTCCAAATAACTTTGGGAAGAAAAGAACACCATTCCATGTGCTTAGGGCTTAACAGAGATTGAATAAAGATTTGGACTCTTATTGATGGAAATAATTTTTTTTTTTTTGCCAGTCCTGGGCTTGAGCTCAGGGCCTGAGCACTGTCCTTGGACTTTCTCAAGGCTAGAGCTCCACCACTTGAGCTTTAGCTCCACTTCCGGCTTTTTTCTGTGTATATGGTACTGAGGAATCGAACCCAGGCCTCCGTGCATGCTAGGCAAGCACTCTACCACTAGGCCAAACTCCCAGCCCTATGGAAAGAATTTTTAAACAACATTTAGTACAAACTGTGCTAAAGAAACCTGGGCCCAGAAAAGGTGCGAAGGTGCCTTGTCTGAGGTAATAAGAAAAAAATATGCTATCGTTCTTTTTTTTTTTTTTTTTTTTTGCTATAGTTCTTTCTTGCCACTGTACTACAATGAACCAGAGGTTAGAGACCTTTTGTGCTAATAATTTTGATTTTTGTTATTCTTTTAAATTACATTGTCTAACAAGATTTTTAAGTGAGCTTGAACATAAAAACTTTTAACTAATATGAAGTTGTCATATTTCTCTTAAGGTCAAAATGGTTTCAATTCCAGAATACTATGAAGGCAAGAATGTACTCCTCACAGGAGCTACTGGTTTCCTAGGGAAGGTGCTTCTGGAAAAGTTACTGAGGTCTTGCCCTAAGGTGAATTCAGTATACGTTTTGGTGAGGCAGAAAGCTGGACAGACACCCCAAGAACGAGTGGAAGAGATCCTTAGTAGCAAGGTAAGTAAGGAGAATTAACATTTGCAGGAGAGAAAAAGCATGTGCTTGTGAGTGTAATTATGATAAACATCACCAACTTGGTTTTATTTTTTCTCTATCCTAAAATCATTATTGAAAAACATTGTAGCTAAGTTGTTAAAGGATTGCAATAAATTGGATACAACTTATAAATCAGTAGGAAAAAAAGCTTTTTTTCTATGATGAGAAACATTTTCTAATGAGTTTTAATAACCTTTTTGACTAAAATGTATATTTATAGTATGATTTTAGAATTTTTTGAGGTAGGTTACTGAATACTTAGGTAGTCTTCAGGTAATAATCAGGTAGTTTTGAACCACCTACTGTGTGTGAAATTATGTTTTGATACTGTTTCAGAATTTCTAAGAACCAGAATTGTTTCACATAACAATATTAGGGGGAAAAGAAGAAATTATTCCCTTTTCACTGATGACAAAAGCGAGTGTATAAAATGGCATGTTTCAGACCTTTAGATTAGTCACTTAGAAACACTAGAAATGAGCTAGAATAAAATTATTTTAAAATTGTAATATGCTTGCGACTTCTCTCAAAATGAGTGTCTTTATCTGACATTTTTTTATTATAATTAATAGAAGGGCTACATTATATTCACCAGATAGAAAGTACATTTCTTAATAATCATTGCTACCCTTTCTCATGTTTTTGTCCTCATTTCCCTCCTCCACCACTCCCCCATCTTGTTTTACCCCCTTCCCTATCCTATTTCAAATAAATAAACATATATACAATATATCAGATAACAAAGTAAGATGAGAAGTAACATAGTACATTAAGAACAACAGTCATACCTTATATGGCTCTTGTTTCTATATCTTGGGGGTCCTTTCATTTAGCCTCATCCTATATGGCCTTATGTATCTAGGTTTTGCCCTATTGTAAACCTCTGCTAGGAGAGTCCAAGGTTTATACTAATTATGACAAATGTGGGAAACCATTGAGCCTTTGTTCCTTTGAGTCTGGCTTACTTTACTTAATATGATTTTTTTCATATATTTTTTATTGTAATTAGTAGAAGGGTTACATTATAATCACCAGATAGAAGGTACATTACTTCGTAAATATTGATACCATTTCTCATGTCATGGAATATGATTTTTTTCTAAGTCTTTCTATTTCCTTACAAATGGGGTGATAACATTCTTTCTGACAGCAGCATAGAATTCCATTGTGTATAAATACCACATCTTGTTGATCCAATCATCAATTGAGGGACTTTTAGGTCGGTTCCATATCTTTACTATGGTAAAAAGTGCTGCAATGAACATCGTTGTGCTAGTGGATTTACTATGTCCTTGTTTCTGGACGATTGGGTAAATGCCAACTAGTGGAATTGCTGGGTCACAGGGGAGCTCTATATTTAGTCTTTTGAGGAACCTCCATAGTGGTTGATCGAGTTTGCACTCCCACCAACAGTGTAGTGGTGATCCCTCCTGGCCACATCCCCACCAGCATCTGTTGTTATTGGATTTCTTGATCCTGGCCATTCTAACTGGAGTGAGGTGGAATCTTAGAGTTGTTTTGATTTGCATTTCTTTTATGGCTAGAGATATCGAGCATTTCTTCATGTGCCTATAAGCCATTCTTATTTCTTCTTCAGAGAAGACTCTCTTAAAGTCTTTGGCCCATCTTTTAATGGGATGGTTGTTTCTTTGAGGATTCGTTTTTGAGAGCTTAAATTTTTTTAGCTCTTGATATATTTTAGATATGAGGCCTTTGTTGTGTGGATAGTGAAAATCTTCTCCCACTCTGTAAGCTTTCTATTTAGTTTGCTTGCTATGTCCTTTGCATACAGAAGCTCTGCAGTTCAATGCAGTCCCACTTATCCAGACTTTCTTTGATTTGTTGTGTTTCTGGGTCCTTTTTAAGAAAATTTCAACCTGTGCCAAGGAGCCCTAGTGTATCTCCTACTCCTTCTTGTAAAGTTTTCAGTGTATCTTCTTATCTGACATTCTTGACTGTAAGCTTGAATTAGAAAGATCTAAGCTCAATTTTCATACATATAAAGAACCCACTCTTTCTATCCTAGGCCTTCATTTCCTCTTACTAGGTCCACTGAGGTACTTATGAAACCTGCTTTGTTTTATGTGCATTAAATGGTTGTTCTTTAAGTTAGATTTCTACTTGCAAAGCAGGCACTGTGCCATTTGAACTATACCACCAGCCCTTTTACTCAGTTTGTTTTTCACGCATGGTCTATTTTTTCTGGAAGCCCTCCTTGGGCCATAATCTTCTGACCTCCACCTTCTGACTAGCTAAAATGACAGACACAGCATTACCATACACTACCTATTTGTTCAAATAAAGTCTTGCTTAACTTTTTGTCGGATCTAGCCTTGAACCTCCTAATCTGTCTCACTAGCCGATGAAATTACAGACATATACTACCCTAGCCTGATCTTTTGAGATAAGGTCTTGCTAACTTTTTTTTTTTTTTTTTTTTTTTTTTTTTTACCAGACTAGCCTTAACCACTGTCTTCTCTGTCTCCACCTCCCATACATAGCTGAGATTAGAGGCTTGTAGGACCATACCAGTCCTTGAAAATAGCTTTGTGTGTAGTTTCAATCTTAGGTGCCTGCCCTTTGCTGTTGCTAACTGTATGATCTCTTTTACTGTATGATTAGTATGTTGATCTGTCTTTCTCTCTCATCAAACCTACAAAGTCAATCACTTTTACTTAGATCTGTCTTCTGCAGTTTCGTATACACTATATGAACCATCTCAACCATTTCTAAGCTTTGTATCTTCAAAACTGTACTGGCTTTTTTACAATGTTTTCAGTCTAATGAATTTATTCACTTAATGTTTATGAAGACTGTCTTGCTAGACTCTGTTATCTAATAATTACTTAGAAAATAGATGTACGTTCTGCCCTAACACAGTTTTCTTCATTCCTTATCCTATAAATCCAGTAATTGGTCAAGTCCAGGAATTGTTGCCTCTAATTACATAAGCTCAGAACCCTCTCTCCTTAGCCAGATCTCAGCTTGAATGTTTCTTTTAAGAACTCTATGCAGAGCAGAGTGTTCCCTGTCTGGATAAGTCATTTTTCCTATCCAGTTTATTAAGTATTAAGTTAGTTAACTGCCAGGTATTAGTCTTACTTTATAACTTAAAATAGTGCATTTTCATTGTCCAGTCACTCATCTACTTTTTACCACCAGATTCTAAACTTCAGGGAAAGTCCATTTCCTTCTTTTCTTTTTTCTTTTTTTCTTTTGTTGTCTGTCATGGGGCTTGAACTCTGGGATTGTGCACTGTCCCTGAGTCTTCAGCTCAAGACTTGTGCTTTACAACTTTGAGCTACAATGCTACTTCCTGTTTTCTTAAATGTTTAGTTAGATCCTTTTCTAAAGAAGGACACATTAAGAGTCAAATTGTGAGGAGTGTTAAAAGGAAGACAGATACTAAAGTTATATGTATGTAGACTTACTTTGGGAAATAAAAGCAAATTATGACATGTAACAAATTAAGGTCTAGAATTTAGAAATCTGAGGGATCATGTAAAAACTTGTCCTGATATCTATATTGCTGTCTGTTTTGAGGAATAACATAATTATTCAAGACTTTATAGTTCATATTGAACTGCAGACTACTTGCTTGGTGGCTCTGCACCATTGCCTGAGGTCTTTGAGTCTCAAATTCCATATCTATAAAGTTTGGGTAATGGATATTTTCTATAAGAAAAGCAGTTAGGGGCTGGGAGTTTGGCTTGTGATAGAGTGCTTGCCTAGCATGCATGAAGACCGGCTTTGATTCCTCAGTACCACATACATAGAAAAAAAGCCAGAAGTGGTGCTGTAGCTCAAGTGGTAGAGCTCTTAGCTTTGAGAAAGCCCAAGGACAGTGCTCAGGCCCTGAGTTCAAAGCCCAGGACTGGCAAAACAAAAACAAAAAAGAAGAAAAGCAGTTAGGAATTGTACTTTGGTAAGGTGTTTTTTGTTTTTGTTTTTGTTTTTTTGTCAGTCATGGGGCTTGAACTTTGGACCTGGGTATTGTTCCCAAGCTCTTCAGCTCAAGGCTAGCACTCTGCTGCTTGAGCCACAGTACCACTTCTGGTTTTCTGGCATTTAATTGGAGATTAGCCTCTCGTGGACTGTTTGTGCCTGGACTGGCTTTGAACCACGATCTGTAGATCTCAGCCTCCCGAGTAGTTAGGATTACAAGTGTCATCCTAAATAATCTTTCTTGATAGATAAAAGGATATATAATGTATATTAGGAAGTAGTAAAACAATATTTTAAAAGTATATTTTTCTTCTTTGAAAGCTCTTTGACAGATTGAGAGATGAAAATTCAGATTTTAGAGAGAAAATTATAGCAATCAACAGTGAACTCACCCAACCTAAACTGGCTCTCAGTGAAGAAGATAAAGAAGCCATCATAGATTCTACCAATATTATATTCCACTGTGCAGCCACAGTAAGATTTAATGAAAATTTAAGGTAAGTACAAATATTTATGTAATATTTGAGCTTCATACTAAAAGATATAATCTTAATTCTATATTTTAATGAAATTGTTATATTTTATATTTAGTTTTTATATTTTAGTGAAAGTGATTTAAAACTGTCCACTCAAGTTCTGAGACAATGGATGTTATCCACTATACCTGGTAGTCTATAATTTTAGTCAGTGCATTATTTTTTCCTAAAATTAACAAGAACTAAATGGCCAGTGTAACAAATTTTTTCTCCCATGTTTCTAGCTTTCATTATTTTTTTTCATAGTCAAAAGAAGAGTTCACATGGCTTATATGAACCTTAGCATGTTTTTGAGAAAAAAGCGTAAATTGTAGTATGGGACTTATTGACCTAAAGAGGAAATTAGATGCTCTTAAAGGGGATTTGATTTTTTTAATAGTCAGCATTTATTAGAGTGAAACTAACATAACTAACCTTTATGAGAAGGACCACGTTACAGTATTTGTAGGAATGTAGGGAATGGTCCCCTTAGGGTAGTGAGCAAAGCCACAATTAAGTAGATGTCTTTCATTATTTCTTGTTTTATTGAAAATACCACAGGGGAAAGGAATAGATGTGTACTGTTTCTTTCTTCTTTGTCCATCATGCATATTCAGCATCTTAGCTCTAGATATTACATCAAAATTACTGTTTCTGTGAAGCATTTTTAATGGATGTTGACATCTAAATGGATTGGAAAACAAAAGATTTGTGTTAGACATTCTAAATAACCGGAAGTTTGGTCTATAATAGTTACTCTCAGAACAGTTCCTCTTCCTAACTATCTGTTCAGCTAACCCACAAGTGTAAAATGACATGAAAACACAAATTTTTACTGTTGGGTTGGGCGCAAATCCAGATTGTACTACATCATAAGCAATATCTTGGAAAGAAGCCAAGATAATTTGTACACATATTGAAATAGTAAAAAATTTATAGCAAGAATAACAAGCATACTAAGAAAAAAATGAGGGTAATAGAATTTTTAAGTAGTTAGGCTTGAGGTCTAGTATTCCTGAGGTATGGCAAGAGCAGAATCAAAGCAAGAAGTAGCAAGAAACTGGACCCTATAGTGAGAACAAAAAAATAGTCTAAAGAAAGCAATGGATGGTTTGGGGGAAAATATATCTGAGGTTTTAGAAATGGAGCGAGTCTGGGTTATAAATAAGGCCCAGAACATGCATATGGATGCAAGTTTCCAGAAGAAACAGAAGTGAAGATTTATGTTTAGATAAGATTAAGGAAATTGGTTTGCAAACTTTAGAATGTATTAAATCTTGAGAATTACTGGAAAATGCCAGGAAGGGCCCCTGGTGGACCCAATCCTGGTCCTTCTAGGGCCATAATATTGGTTGTTGGTGGTGATTTTGTGCTGACTGATTGCTCTGGTTGTTTATTGGCCTGTGAACTTATCTTCAGTATTGGCTTAGAAAAGTCTTTGGCATACCCTTAAATAAAAATATTATAGCTACTCTGCCCCTTTAGATCCTCAAAATAAAATTAAATAAATAACTGGAAAATGTTTTAAAATACAGACACCTGGACTGCACTTGCCAAATTCTGACCTTCTACATGTAGAATAGAACCAGTACTCTTGGAATCAGCTTTGGGACATCTTTAAACATACAGCCCTTGGGCATTGATGACTCACGCTTGCAATCCTAGGGACTCAGGAGTCTGAGATCTGGATCACAGTTTGAAGCTAGTCAAGAAGGTCCATGAGACTCTTATCTCCAATTAATCCCCAGAAAACCAGAAGTGGTGGTATGGCTCAAAGTGGTAAAGTACTAGCCTCCAGTGAAAAAGCTTAGTGACAGTACTCAGGCCCTGAATTCAAGCCCTACACTGACAAACAAAACAAAAAAGATGCAGCTTTTTCCTTGAGGTTGATTTCATATATCTGTCACCATATATTACTGTATTAAGGCATGCTGTTGATTTGTTTTAAGCAGGTTTTGTAATAGTGGTAGGGCTTCACCCAGTTATTTTTGTCTGGGATGAGAAGAGTAGGAAAAAGACTTGTCAAAATAACTTGAGGAATTTACTTGAAATGTGATTGGCCAGACTTTACTTTAAATTGTTTAAATTTTATCTGAGGATATGGCTCAGAAGTGTTTTTAGTAAACTCCCAATTGTATGTTTTGTCAAGTATTAACTACTTGGGGTGTCTATAGAGAACAACGAGAAAGTTGATTGGTAGTTCAAGTTTCCTTCCTTCCTTTCTTCCTTCCTTCCCCCTCCCTCTCTTTTTCTCTCTCTTTCTTCCTTTTTCTCTTTCTTTCTTTCTTTCTTTCTTGGAGTGTTTTCCTTGTACTTTAGCATAGGACTACAGTTATCATTTGTTCAGCCCATCCTTTCTCAAAAGCCTGTCTTAAATGGCTTTCATGCTTCCAGAATATAATGAGAATATTATTTTTGTCCAGTATTAAATATTTTATGATCTCACACTTAAGAGTCTGAGAAGTTGACTTGTAAAATGGAATAACGTTAACTGGGTATAGATATTAACTTTTGTAGGCACAAAAGTGGCTTCGGATTTGGGCTGTCAGGTACAAATGAGATGGAGAGAAGCAAAGCACAGGTGTATGTGTCTCAAGTGGTTCTTTCTTTTCAAATGACCCAGAAACACTGTCACCATCCTCAAGACAGTAATAGAGTATCCCTTTTGAACTTTAGACCAAAGCATTTCTCTATCCCCATTTTTTGTAAATACAAAAAGAGAAAGTAGCATACTCTCTAACCATCCTGTAAGGTAGTTTTTTTTCCTCTGAAATACCTTTCCTGCTGATTATCCATTTGAGCAGATCAAATCCCCCCCACCTCAATGGAAGTAAAGTAGGGAAAAGAAAGTACACACATGATTTCAAATCCTCTACTTCAATTTCATTAAAATTTTTCTTCTAGTGATTTTTAAAATAGTACTTCAGCTACTATTGAAAAAAATACAGGAGATTGTGTGTGTGTGTGTGTGTGTGTGTGTGTGTGTGTGTGTGTACGTACGCATGTGGGCACGTGTGACCATGTGTGCGTGAGTACGCTCATGTGTGTTTCCTTTCTCTCATGAGTTACTCCTTGTTTCTGGTGACCCAGAACTCACTGTCCTGTTCTAGGGAACTTGTAACAAAATATTCTCAGTATACCTCTTCCCAGGCAGTATCCTCCCCAACCCCATTGTTTTGCAAACAAGATAGACATCAAAGCACTGCTGTAAAGTCAGATGGGCTAGATTCTATCTGCCATATCCTGGCCTTTTAAAAGAATAGTTGTTGTTCTTGTCTAAATATTGATGATATAAACATTTTAGAAAAGTACTCAAAGCTTATTTTTCAGTTTTTGTAAAAAGTTCCTTTTGATCTCTATATGAATGTATATTGTTTTTACCTAACAGAACATAAGCTTCCTAATTTTTTTCTTGAATTTAATGTAGAAACAACTTCATATTTTGAATTTTTAATGTATATAATTTGAGTATTTTAATGGCATGATATTGTCCCATTGATATGTGACAGTTTGTGTAACTTTTAATTATATAATGAGCTTATTAAATTTCTTTTTTGAAAAAAATAGAATCAGAATAAGTTTTTTATTTGAAAATTAAGTTAATTAAATATAGCTTTTCTATAATTCTGGTACATTCTCACAGCTCCTTTTAGATGGATGCTATCAATTTATAGTATTACAGGAATGTAGTAGTCTTCCAGTTTTAGCATATGCATTGAGTATTTCTTTATCCCCCTTTTTATTAATTTTTATTTAATAAATACTATGTGTTTATTGTGTAGAAAATGATGTTTCGAAATACATGGAATGACTAAATTGAGCCAATATATGCATAGCCTCACATTTTTGTTGTACAACACTTAAAATCTGTTTCTAGTGATTTTCTATAATATAATAATTGTGGCAACTATAGTTGCCATGTGGTGCAAAAGATTTCTTAATTAACCTTTGCAGAACAGGAAACAAAACTACTCACTCTCTCTTTACCTTAATATTCATTTACTGCTTTTTGGAGACTGTTAGGAGCAGTACTAAGTACTCGCAAGCTATTTTTTTTTTCTCTAGTATTGCTGGGGCTTGAACTGGAGGTAAATGTTCTACCACTTGGACTCTGCCTCCAGCCCTTTTGCCTTACTGTTTAAATAGGGTTTTGTACTTTTGTCTGAGAGCCAGCTTTGGATGTCCTCTTTAATCTTTCTACCTGTAGTTTTCTATAGCTAAGATTATAGCCATGAACCACAATATTTGGCTTGTTTTTTGGGGGTCAGGTCTCATTGACTTTTGACAGAGCTGATCTCAAACTGCAGTTTTGTGTTTATTTTCTCAGTAGCTGGGATTACAGGTCTGAGTCACCCAGCCCAGCGCCTATAAGTCTAGTAGGTAGATTCCATTATTGTTCCCATTTATAGGTGAGGAAACTGAGGTTGCAAGTGATGGAGTAGCTTTATACTTTAGCTCTTAGGGAGATCATGTCAGCATTTGAACCCAGTCTGATTCTAGAATTTCTTTATAATCCTGCTTTATATCACAATATATGCATTTTTGTATTATTCTTAAAGATTTTCATGTTTTCATAATTTTTATAGGATCATTTGAGCCAATCCTTTCATAGTGAATATTGGACTCTTTGTGCTTTTGTTACTAGTAGAATGCTTCATTGAATACTTTGCTGAATATATGTCCTTGCTTAGAATTTACATGAATTCCAAGAAGGGAATAAATAGATTATTTAGTCTTCCGTATACTGTTTTAACAGATTTATTGTAATATTCTGTAAATTTTTCTCACTTTGATATAATAAAAAATTATACTTTTACAAAACAAGATGTAGGATTATACCTGGAATCCTTAGCTACTCAGGATGCTGAGATCTGAGGATCAAAGTTAAAATCCTTATCTCCAGTTAACCTCTAGAAAACGGAAAATGGGGTTTGACACAAGGGTGGGTGGTAGGTAGCCTTGAGCTGAAGAGCTCAGGGACAGTGCCCAGGCTGAGTTCAAGCCCCATGACCCACAAAAAAAAAGAAGGAAAAAGAAAAAAATCAAGATGTAAAAGAAACCCAGTGTGATATTAGAATACAAACATAAAAGCTAAAGACTGAAATTATCTAAGTGTATATATATAGAGAAATATATCTATATCTATATATCTAAATCTAGATCTAATTAAATATATGTCTAGAGAGATGTATATATATAAAATATACATTAGATAGATACACACACACACACACACACACACACACACACACATTGTTTAAGCCAGTACCAGGGCTTGAACACAAAGCCTTATGCTTTCTCACAAGTATTGTGCTCACAGGTGACACTCCACTACTTGAGCCACATGTAGGCCACCGTTTTGTTGGTTAATTGAAGATAGAGCCTAGCAGAATTTCCTGCCTAAGCTAGCATTGAACCATGATCCTCCAGGCATTTGTCTCCTAGCTACTATTACAGATGTAAGCCATTGGTGTACAGTTTGTGTTTTTATTTTCTAATTCCTACAGTGTGGTTTATTTTGTAATCAGAAAATTTGTTTTTATACCTGACTGGTAGAATGAATATACTAATTTTGAGATAAAATACACAAAGTCAGAGCTAAAAGGGTAAGTTGTAAAGAATCAGAAACCTGCCTACCTATGATCACAGCTACTTGGGAGGAGGAAGTAGGAGGAGCAGTTTGTGTTCAACTTATATAATAGATCATATCTGAATAAACTAGGAATGGTGGTTTACATATAATATCAGCTATTCTGAAGATGAAGATAGGAGGATTGCAGTCTAACACCAGCATCTTGCAAATGTCTGAGATCCTATTTTGAAAAACAAGCCCTAAAATCAATGATAGAATACTTGCCTTAAAAAACACTCTGAGTTCAAAGCCCAGACTGCTCCAAAAGTAGCAGGTGGAGGATACAAACCCTCTGTTTCTGTCTCCCTTAATGAAAATAAGCTTTTAAAACAAGTATTAGAATAGGTTTTCAACATTACATTGTCACTTTCTTTTATAGAGATGCTGTTCAGTTAAACGTGATTGCTACGCGACAGCTTATTCTCCTTGCACAACAAATGAAGAATCTGGAAGTATTCATGCATGTGTCAACAGCATATGCCTACTGCAATCGGAAGCATATTGATGAAGTAGTCTATCCACCCCCTGTAGATCCCAAGAAGCTGATTGATTCCTTGGAGTATGTTTGTTTTGCAATTTATATACATAGTTTTAAAGTTTGGATCCAAGTGTATATGTTTTTCAGTCTCTTCTTCAGCACATACAGATACACACATGTATGCGCCCAGGCACTTACAATTTATATCTTCTTATACTCAACAAGTTATTGTTAACCTGTTTTATTTTGGTATAGATTTATATGTTTGCTGGTGACATCTGTGTAGGGCTTTTACTATTTACAAGGAATCATTTTCATGATTTTACAGGTTTTATTTTCCATGTTAGCGGGTCCTACTTTTCTTATATGGAAACCAAGGACTTAATAGCAAGGTTCTAATTTATTATAATAGCATTGCAGTATCTATAGAGAGGCTTTTAATTATTAGGGGTTAATTCATTGTTCCTATGGTGTAATGTTGGGTATGTCTTTCTTTTCAGCAATTACTATATAAATAGTATTTGACAAATGGGGGTTTAGTATGCATACACCGTGGCCCTGGTTCTCGTTTGCTCTAGTCTGTGCTTTCTTCCAAGTGAGACAAACAAACATTAGAAGAAAAAAATGAAGAAACAAAGGACAAAAGAAGTTCTTTTATATAGGCTACAATTATAAAAATATTCCAGCATTCTTTATATCTTCACATATTTGTTAATCTTTATATCTCTGCATGGGATGTTTTTCCTCTTATTCTGTCTCTCCTTAGGTTCCTTTGTTCTCAGACATTCTATTCACTTTTGAATCTACCATCCTCTGCTTTCTCTGAAATAAGCACACAAGTCTTTAAAAAAATTAAAGAAGACTTTCCTGTTAATCATTATGAAGAGGCAGATTATAAAAACAATTGAGATTACTGAACATTCTTTTAGCAATTCTCTGGCTTCTATTTTATGACTATTTCTCAGATGGTCCCAAATATATACTTCATTTTCCTCACAGGTTAGTAGACAGAGTGTTTACCATCTCTGGGAGAAAGTTAGCATGGACATTAATGGATGCATATTGCTTTTTCTTGGCATATGCCAACATGTAAGAAAATGACAAAGAGCTTGTAACTTAAGTCTTGTTCCTTCATTTCTTGCTTATAAGAATCTGACTAAAAGATAACCTTGGATAATTCATGGATTTGCTTCCGCAAAGTTATTTACCCACCTTTCAACTATCCACATTTGCAAAACTCTTTTGTAGAATTTTTCCTGAATTGAATAGCTTTCTCCCTTTAGTTTAATAAATGTTCTTGTTTATGCTACTAGTTAAGTCTCACTTGTGAGGATAAACAGTTTCAGTGGTTTACTATGTAGATTGGTAGACCTTTTATATTAACTATAAATACTGACTGCCAATGTATATAATAGCATGTTACTTTGTGTTAAGTGGTTATCTACAAATACAAAATTCCTAATCTCAAACATTGAGGCAAGATATATTTTGGGAGTTATTTCAACTTTGTAAAGGAAATTTATATATTCTAATGTGCAAGTTTAAAAGACACAATATGAACAAACCAGTTTAGTGTGGCATATCATCTCTGTTCAAACACATAAGAAATTTATGAATATTTAAGTTAAATGATATTTTTAACTGACATTACCATATGATTTATGAAAAAACGGTTTTCAGATGATTTTATTTATTGAAGTTGCAGATAAGGATTTGTGAAAGAAATATCTATAAATTGATGCTTAATGAAACTACCCTCTATTTTTTTAAAGATAGTGAAAGTTACCATTAAATCATTGAGTCAGAACAAAGATGTGTTTGGTTGTGCAAAGTTCATGAAGTGTTTATTTGTATGTTTGTTTTTGTTTTGTTTTGTTGGTTGTGGGGTTTGAACTCTGGGCCTGGGCGCTGTCTCTGAGCTCTTCAGCTCAAGGCCAGTACTCTGCCACTTGAGCCATAGCACCACTTCTGATTTTCTGGTACTTAGTTGGAGATAAAAAGTCTCAGACTTTTGTGCCTGGGCTGTCTTTGCACCTCGATCCTCAGATCTCAGCCTTCTGAGTAGCTAGGATTATAGGTATGAGCCCCCAGTGCCCAGCTGAAGTGTTTTGTTTTGTTTTTTAATTCTCTAATAAAACATCTGGAAATACTTTTTATGCAATTTAAAAATTTTAATCTTATTGTAAGGGTGATGTCAGAAGAGTTGTAATTATGTAAGTAAGATAATGAGTGTATTTCTTGTCTACTTGTTACCCCCTCGTTTGTTTTCTTCAACTTCGTATGCAATTTTTTTTGTTCACCAGATGGATGGATGATGGCCTAGTAAATGATATCACACCAAAATTGATAGGAGACAGACCTAATACATACATATACACGAAAGCACTGGCAGAATATGTTGTACAACAAGAAGGAGCAAAGCTAAATGTGGCAATTGTAAGACCGTCGATTGTTGGTGCCAGTTGGAAAGAACCTTTTCCAGTAAGTTTTTAGAAATCTTTAAATAATTGGGATTGAAAACTTTAAATCATAACTGTATAAAAAGAGCTAATAGTTTGAGTTCAGAGAGGTACTGCTAAATGTGGTTTACCGTGGCAAAACTGATCATAGAAAGATAGTATTATTGGTACTTTTATTTTATTTATTTATTTTGCATGGGACTTGAACTCTGGGCCTGGGCATTGTCTCTAAGCTCTTTAGCTTAAGGCTACCACCCTACCCCTTGAGCCACAGTGCCACTTTGGTACTTTTATTTTTAATGCAACCTTGAGTTTATAGAAATATAGAGCAATATTGTAAAGATAAATTTTAAAAATTGGGATGTCTTAAGCATCAGAGACCATGATTTCATTCACTTTTTATTACCAAAAAGAGGTAGGCCCTCCAAGAGGTAGACCTTTTCTGAACAAAAAACCAAGAAAGGTATAAGAAAACTTGCTATTAAGAGAAAACAAGATGTTATAGTATTTGTAGATTCCTGTAACAAAAGAAAGCCGAAATATAAATGAATACATAAATGAATTTAGGAAATACAGGCTTATGTAATGATAGTAAGTGATAGCATCTTCTGTTGCTTTGATAATTATTCTGTTTCCTCTTTCTGTCAGCAAATTTGGGGAAGACTTACTATCATTTTTCCCTGGTCACAGAAAAATGCATTCTTAAATATGCTTAATTTAGCAAGGTAATTGATAGTATATAGTCTCTTTGAAATTCCCTTTGTAGTTAGGAAACAGTGGATAATTCCTTATTTAATCATTTATAACCACAAAGGAAAACTACTTCTGTATATGACTATAAGCAATATTATGGGCTGTATCTGAATTTTTCTAGTTTTTGGAAAAAAACTAAGTATATATTTGAGGTTTTGGATTTCAAACAATAAATCCAGGTTTATAGTAATTCTAAGTTCCCTTCTTTTTTTTTAAATTTTTGACATTAGGGATGGATTGATAACTTTAATGGACCAAGTGGTCTCTTTATTGCGGTAAGTAAACTTCATGATTTATTTAATACTTGTGTATCTTTATATGTGTGTGTATATAATATGTATATATACACACACCCCCTTTGGCTTATATATCTTAAGGTGTTGTTTTTAATTTCAACAAAGGCAGGGAAAGGAATTCTTCGAACAATGCGTGCCTCCAACAATGCCCTTGCAGATCTTGTTCCTGTAGATGTAGTTGTCAACACGAGTCTTGCGGCAGCCTGGTATTCCGGAGTTAATAGGTATACGAAGTGACAATGTCGCTTATTAAATATATAGTAACTGAGGAGGGAAAAAGAAGCTACTAATGTTAATTAATCTCTTAGTCCTGATAGTACCATGCAGTTATAGAATTCTAAGCAGCATCACTGCCAACTATGCAGGTTGATATATCACAGGCAATAATAGCAAGTCAACCCATCAATAATAATGAATTAATCTTATCAGAAAGAATACACAAATTCATTAGAATTAAAAATGAAAAAGAAGTTCTCACCAAGGGTGGTAGTTTTAATCCAAACTAAAACTTGGTGTACATTTGACACTAATAAAGAATTGAAATTCATAGACAATGGTTTACATGTATCAGTTAATACCCATTACAGAAGCTTTAATCATCATTTAATCATGATCCATAGTCATCCCATAAAAATCCTTTTTGCAAGTAATAGCTAAACTTTAAGTTTCCCATTAACTTGTTAAACTGATCTTATTTTTGAAGTCAGTAAATAATAAAAAGGAGAAAAATGGTTCTATGAATATTTATTTTTTGGAAAAAGAGCTAAGTCTGTAAGGAAAATGAAACAGAAAAAGCTGATTTATTATTTTTCTCACTTATAAATAAACCAGACACTACTAATAATTAAGGAAGAAAAATGTAAGAAGAAAAAAGTTTATATTTATAATTTTTTAGGTGAAAAAAGAAATAAAGGGTAGTTATAGTCATCAAACAAATCCTTAAAGGGTAATTTTGTACATACTAGTGAAAAGGCACCCATCATTCTTGTGTCTTCCTACTTTAATATTATGTAAGATCTAGATTGGAGAAGTTTGTCCTCTTCCTATGTTCCATTACTTTCATCTTTGTTTTTGCAGACCAAGAAACATCATGGTATATAATTGTACAACAGGCAGCACTAATCCTTTCCACTGGGGTGAAGTTGGTATGATTTTATCTGTTTTTGAATGTTAGACTGTATCTTAAACAACTTTAAATGGTCATGAGGTTTTAGTATTAGAAGAGCAATGAGACATTCAGGCTACTAAATTTCCCCTTATTTTAATTGTAATTGCCATTTTAAAAGTAATAAGCAACCACTACTGCTTTGTGGTATATCCTTCGTAATATTTCACAAATGTAAAATGGCCTGTATATTCCCATCCACCATACCTTTTGCCATCTGCAGCAACACTCATAGATTAGATTATCTATGGTATGGGAACAGAGCTTTATTCTCCCCCATGAGTGCCCTGAAACTTGATAGTGACAATTTATAGGTGATGTCACTTGCATCTAAAGGAAGTTTTGTGTATCAAGTGGTCCCCAAAGTTACAAATGGAGGAGTTAGGAAGTGGGATACATTTTTCCAGAATTTATTCTAGTGACATTTGTTAATCTACAGTAGTAATGTGTATATGTTAACTAGTTTTAAAATGAAAAATAATGTAATTGAAGAGTATTCAAAAGAATCATTTTTAATTGTTGTATGATGATGACTTAAATTTAAAGTAAAATTTATTTACGCCACTGATTTAGTAATTATTGTCAGTTGCTAAATCAATTATTTAGTAATTTATTTAGCTCTCAGTTTTACTTCTAATTGAATATTTTTTGTTACTCCTGCAGAACAATTTTCATTTTAAACTAAAAACTGTGCTGGGAATTGAACCCAAGGCTGGTACATGGTAGGCAAGCTGCACTAAGCTACATCCCTAGCTTAGGGTTTTTTTGAGACAGGATCAAACTATGTAGCTCAGGCTGGCCTAGAAATTGCCATGTAGCCCAGGCCTAGAATTTGCCATGTAGCCCAGGCTGGTCTCAAACTTGGAATCTTCTCACCTGTGCCTCCCAAGTATTAGGATTACTTGTGTGGGCCACCATGCACAGCTCTCTTAAAAGTCAATATTTAATAACATTTTCCCTAGAGTTTTTCCATGGCATTTTTGACGATTAGAGCATATAAGAAAAAGACAAGCGTGCTTTTATAGTATTTTTAAGTAATATTATTTCAAGAATATTGAAATATTTTGAGTTTATTATGTTGTAAAGTTTTATGAAAAATCAATATCAGCATTATTTTTTAAGAGAATATCTCAATATATGTGTCCATTAAAGTACTACCATAGAAGATACCAAGTTCATTTGTGTTGGCATTGAATAACCTGAATAAATTACAGCAGTTTAATTTTGGGTTGTTTTAAGCTGGTTTGATGTATGCAGATTTGAGCAACTTAATTATTCATAAGCAAAGGATGGTAATTTGCTTTTCTTTTTAAGTAAAGTACAGTAATAAGAATCTGGAAAGAGGAACAGAAAGAAAGAAGCTACCATGAGAACTGAAATATAGAGAGTGACATTGTAAACTGACATAGGTAAAACATTAAAAAGATTTTTTAAGAGTAAATTTTAGAAAAAAATTTCATTCAACTAATTTAAATAGTGGCAGTACAAAGACTCTTGAGCCAGTATCAAATACCCATATTCTCTTAGCTACAACAGAATAGAAACATTTATTTTTTTAAATGAGTGCATTCTGGCATCTTTGGTGAAAATATTTTGCAGTGTAAAAACATGACTTTTTTTTTTTTTTTCAAAACTTGATTACATGGTTATTATCAAAGCTGTTACACAACTTTTCTTCCCCAGAATACCATGTAATTTCCACTTTCAAGAGGAATCCTCTCGAACAGGCCTTCAGACGGCCCAATGTAAATCTAACCTCCAATCACCTTTTATATCATTACTGGATTGCTGTAAGCCATAAGGCCCCAGCATTCCTGTATGATATCTACCTCAGGATGACGGGAAGAAGCCCAAGGTAATGGTGACTAGCTCTGTCTTATCTGTTCCTCTGACTGTTAAGCAACCTTGCTTACACTAAAATGCATATTAACTCTGTATCTGTTTATGCTTATGATAAGGCTTAATGGCCTTTTGTGAATGAGAAGACTTGAATTTTAAGGCTTTGTCAGGAAAGCAAAGGTAGTGTTGTAAGTTACTCTAATTTATTCTACAGTTTGGATTTTAAATTATTGTCATGTGTTTAAATTCTAGGCTTAACTTTAGGTGCTTTTCTGAATAATAAATAATATTCAAAGTGCTTTGACGCTTATTTTTCCTACAGGCTATTATCTAAACCATTCCTTCAAGATGAATCCTTTAAACCAAGTGTTCAGGCACCCCAATGTTAAGTTCTATTCCAACAACCTATTGCTTCATTATTGGAAGGGTGTCAAACATACAGTACCTGCATTATTGCTCGATCTTGCACTCAGGTTGACAGGTCAGAAACCGTGGTAAGAAGAATAGCAGTAAATATCCTATGTATTGGTAAGGTGGTAGAAGCTTGCTGGAGAGACAAAATGTCACTGGCATGAGCTTTACCTGTAGCATTACTAACCTGATTAATCACAATCACAATCAGGATGTTAGAACATTTCTTAGAAATTGGAGATATTTGGGGAGGTTAATTGTGGATCTGAATTTATTAAGACATTAATTTCTCCAAAATCTCATGAAAATAAGAAATATCCTACATCCGGGTTGTTATTGTTATTATAAGCTGAACTTGAGCCCTTTTCCTCTCCTTAAAAATCTAGGAATGAGTTTTGACAGGGTGAACTGTAAGTGAATGGTACAGTTTTATATGAGAAAAAAAAAAGGATGGTTCTGGATTAATCATCTTGAAATAGCTTAGCTGCCTATTCAGCTTATAATATGATAATTATTGTTTTTGACTAATTTTCCAGATTGGGAATGGCATAGTTCCAAAAAAAGAAGCTAAAAGAAAACTTATTTTCTTATTGTTGTAATAGTCATTTCTTTTTTTATTATTCTTTTTCCATTGGAGCCTCATATAAAAAGTTCTGCTGTCTTAATCACACAATTACAGGAAAACTTGCCACAAAAACATTTATTATTATTATAACCTACATTGGCATTATAGTACTGACTTTAATTGGAGAGTTCAGGATTTGAGTATGAATAAATATGCTAATTATAAAACTTCAATCCACAACTCACAAAATAGAGGTGAAGTGTCTGACACTTACAATATATTAGGTTTTGAGTTAATTATAGGGATTTTTTGTGGATGCACTTGTTTATGATGTCCCTAACCCTGAATGTTAATAATTGAAGTATATGACAAATATTGGATTACATTATATTCACCAGATAGAAGGTGCATTACCTCACAAACATTGCTACCCCATCTCATATTTTGTCCCCATTTCCCTCTCCCAACCCCCTCCCCTCATCTTATTTTCCCCCCTTCCCTATCCTATTTCAAATAAACATATATACAATATATCAGATAACAAGGCAAGAGACTATAACAATATAAGATAACCAAGAGACAACAAAAGAGATGAGAAATAACAGTTTATTAAGAACAACAATCATTGGATCAAATAACTTTAAAGGAAGTATTTTCAAATTTTTCTACAATGATCTGGAAAATATAGTATTTTTCATTGGTAGCATTGTTTCATAGCTAACAGTCAGATGAAGATTAGTGAATGATAGCAGTGATAGTCTTTCTGTTAATAAAGTTACAGTGTGAAACAGAAAAGTCAAAACTGTTCAAACAATTACGATAGATTAACGTATCATAGTGCTTGGCAGATAAAGCTTATCAGTACATTTTTAAAAACATAGCCAGATCTACTAAATAAATTAGAGCATAACAAATGTCAACCTTAGTGCTTAAAATCACAAGGGTTATTTTATTATCATTTTAAATTTATTTCTCGGAAAATTGGAATCAGCTGGGTGGTTTAGTTTGGAATCTTTCATGTACTTGTTTCATGTCGTGTCAAGATTACCTCATGTAGGCTCTTTGCAAAGGCTATTGGAAGCTTTGAGGGAAATAAGTATTTTCAGTGGCAGCAGAAGGCTTCAGGAGGGATCGGGGGAAAGGGTGCATTCAGCAAGTAAAGTAGAAACTACACTGCTTCTTCTGACTTTCCTAAGAAAGTTAAGTGTTTTCATTTTTGCATCATTTTTTAGTTGTAAGTCTGTTACAAATCCTAGATTTCAGGAAAGGGGAGTAGAGAATAGTCAAGATCATGTTTTACATGAGCAGGTAATGCAATTTCAGACATTATTTAGGTCTGCAGTCAGTTGCAGTCAACCTTCTGTCTATCCCCCAGCATTCATATTTCTCCCTCTTAGCAAATACAGTTGCTTCTCCACCTAACATACCTGCAGCATCAGCTTGAGGCCAGCATTTTGTTATTAGAGTCATATCCAGATGAAAATAAAGCTGTTTGGGAGTGGTATTACAGATACAGTTTCCAAGTATTAATTGGAAGACCTGTGAATTCAAAACAAGTTTCCAGCCACCTATTTGCTCTACTTACAATGAAAGATAATTGACATCAGATGATGTTGCTGTGAAAATGAAGAAAATGTGAGGTGTACAGTAAACACTGACCCACAGCGGTTCTGAATTCCAGTCTGAATTTCTAGAATGGGCTTCTAACTTTCTGGGTTTCTAAAGGCTCTTAGTTCTTCCCTATTTACTTTGCCCTGCTTCTCATTAAAAGAACATGTTCTGTGTATGAAACTGAATAGGGTATTTACTCTGATTCAAGCCATTTTTTAAAAAGGTTAGAGTCTAGGGCAGGGCCAGTAAACTTTTGATTTATTGTAAAAAGCTATGTAATAAATATTTCAGCCTTCATGGTCACATTGTTTCTGTTACTAGTATTCAACTCTGCTGTTAAAAATGAGAGCAGCCATACTCAATATGTAAATGATGAACATGATAGTGTTCCGGTAAAACTTTATCAAAACAGATGGTAGGCTAGCTGTAGTGTATGCACACTGGTTTGCTGACTTCTGATACAGAGACTTTTTATTTTTGTATAGTTCTCTGCTTTGCATGTAAATTTGTTGCTTTGAAACTTTCTAACGTATCTATTTTAAAGTAGTCCATCCCCTTAAACCAAAGCCATATTCACAGATCTCTTCCAGAACACTTCTTCATATTGGGTCTCCTGTAAGTCTGCTATGGTAAAGCACCTTTAGATCTTAAATGCTTGCCTCCTTAGATCCTGCTTTTCAAATAGAGATTTTTTGCTGTATGATTTTTTTTTTTACAATTTATTTTTTCCAGTCCTATGGCTTGAACTCATGACCAAGGTGCTGTCCTTAAGCCTCTTTGCACACAAGGTGAATGCTCTACCACTTGTGCCACAGTACCACTTTGGGCTCTTTTGAATAGTTTATTAGAGATAAGAGTGTCACAGACTTTCCTGCCCTGTTGGCTTCTCAAACCATGATTCTCAGATCTCAGGCTTCTGGAGCAGCTAGGATTATAAGTGTGAGCCACTACTGGTACCTGGCTTGCTATGTGGTTTTTATAATCTAGAGATAGCCTTTAGTTTGAAAGTTTCTATGAAGCACTAACTTTGGTCATCATAAATCTTACATCCTCACCTTGAATTTGATTTGTGCTCAGAAACTCCTCCCTCCCTTCCTGCTTAGAATTTTACATATTGAATATTGAATAATTGATGTAATACAGCCTAGAGTTTCTGAATTCCAAATGAATAAAAATTTTTGAACATATTATCTGTTACTTTTAGCACCAACAGACTTGGTAATAGCTCAATACTGACCTGACAATGGGTTGATGACTCTTCCCCTCATGGCCCTTCAATATGCTTAATGACAATTCCATTGCTCTGTCATTCTCCCAGCAGGTAGCTTACTGACTGACCCTTTTCTGTGCAGTCTTGATGGAGGAGAACAGTGTCAGTGATGCAGTCCACTCAGGAAAAGAGTGATTTTTCCAAGTGAGAATCTAGGCAGTTCCCTGGTATTTTCACATATTTATCTCAACAAAGCCCCATGAAGTGATGAAATGAACTATGCTTCTGCTGTTCAGCACCACTAAATATTGCAGCTCCACTCATCTGCTTCATCTCAGTGCACCAGCAGAAAGCTCAGGATATGTGGAAAAGTGTGTATATGCATGTGCAATTCATTTTTTTTTTTTTGTCAGTCATGGGGCTTGAACTCTGGACCTGAGCTTTGTCCCTGAGCTCTTCAGCTCAAGGCTACCATCCTACCCTTTGGGCCATAGCACCACTTCCCGTTTTCTAGTGATTAATTGAAGATAAGAGTCTCCTGTTCTTTAGTGCCCTGGCTGGCTTTGAACCGCCATCATCAGATCGATCATCAGATCTCAGCCTCTTAGGATTACAGGCGTGACCACCGAGCCCGGCTTCTAATAGTTCATTTTTATAT
This sequence comes from Megascapheus bottae, assembly GCF_031878675.1. Classification (NCBI taxonomy): domain Eukaryota; kingdom Metazoa; phylum Chordata; class Mammalia; order Rodentia; family Geomyidae; genus Megascapheus; species Megascapheus bottae. Next base: position 35,278,021 of record NC_143524.1, on the reverse strand, counting down.
AACATTTGTGTTACATCAGGCTAGTTAAAGTTTTATTAGTATGGTTTCTGCTCTCTCCCATATTACCATTAGTTAAAATTTGTGTTTTTCCCCCAGTTTCTAACAATATTTTTTATGTACACACATGCATTATATACACTGCTGAGGATGGAACGCAGTACTTTATGCTAGGCAAGCATTCTACCACTGAACCATATCCCCTGTCCGATTTATACTTGAATCCTCTATCAACAGCTTCCTCAAAGCCCTTGTCCTAGTCACACTTGAAGCCTTTACCAATATCTTCCTCAAAGCCTGGTAAAACTTCCACTAACACTTTTTCCTGGTCCTTCCACATTTCGAAAATGAGCTACTCAAGGATCTTATACAATGTGAGCTAGTATTCTATTTTAGATTTCTTTTGTAGATAGCCCTCTCATCCATAGCACTACGCTCTGCTATTTACTACATGACAAGTCACTACAACGAATGTGTCTTAAAACAAAGTTACTATATTTACGTGTCATAATTTTAGAGGGTCAGGAATGTGAAAAGGATTTGGCTAGATCATTCTAGCTGAAGATCTAGTAAGTGGATATAGTTAGATAGGAACTGGGGCAGGTGTGCTATGGATAGTTTGGTAAAGGAGAAGAAAGATACAAAGCAACTTGGATGGCCAGGCAATTGTTCTTTCTTCATGTAGTCTGAGAGCTTTTTCCATGTGTGTTGTTTGCACATGGACTAGCTTGAGCTTCCTCACATCATGGCACCCTCAGGGGGAGTTGGACAGCATACATGGTGACTGAAGTCTTCAAGGGTGAGTATTCCAGTGAGTAAGGCAGAAATCTCCTGTCAGTTTTTCTGGCCAAACCTTAGAAGTGTCGGTATCATTTTTTTTTAACCAGTCCTAGGCCTTGAACTCAGGGCTTGGGCAGTGTCCTTGGGCTTTCTCAAGGCTAGTGCTCTCCTGCTTGAGCCACAGCACCACTTCCAGTTTTTTTTCTGTGTATGTGGTACCAAGGAATCAAACCCGGGTCTTCGTGCATGCTAGGCAAACACTCTACCACTAGGCCAAACTCCTGGCTCCTCAGTGCCATTTTTACTTCATTCCAATGGAGCCACAAGCTTACATGACATGATAGGTGAGCACGTAGGATCAAATATAAAACCATAATTATCTTTGGAAATGAAACACATCCCCAAATAGAAAATAGCAAGGAAACAATATCTTGCCTGAAATTTGTTCTGATGTTTTCTAAAACCATGGTCATATATACCTCTGGAATTATATACCTTAGGAACAAAGAACATAAACATTATTTTTATCTAGATAGCTTTATAAATTTTCAAATATAAAGTCTGTATGATTTATATTGTTTTTTTCACATATTTGCTGATCTAAGGTAATGGACTTTTTGTCTTACATTGGAATCTTTAAAAAAGTAATTCATTTTACTCATATGTGTGTGTGTGTGTGTGTATTTTTTTTTTTTTTTTTTTTTTTGGTGGTGGCGGTGAGGCTTGCACTCTGGGCCTGTGTGCTGCCCTGAGCTCTTCAGCTCAAGGCTTCCACCCTACTCCCTGAGCCATAGCACCACTTCTGATTTTCTACTAGTTAATTGGAGAGAAGAGTCTCACGGACTTTAGCGCCCAAGCTGCTTTGAACTTTGATCCTCAGATCTCAGCCTCCTGAGTAGGTAGGATTATAGGCGTGAGCCATTGCACCTGGCTCATTTATTTTTTTAAGTGGTCCTAGGGTTTGGATTCAGGGCCTCAAGATTGTTAAGCTAGTTCTAGTTCTACCTCTTGAGCCACACCCCAGCCTTGCTTTTTGTGTGTGTGTGTGTGTGTGTGTGTGTGTGTGTGTGTGTGTGTGTGTGTGTGTATCAAGACTTGAACTCAGGGTATCATGTTCTTGCTTTGCTTGCTTGCTTACTCCTGGCATTCTATCACTTGGTCCACACCTCCAGCTTTCCCTTTTTTATTGTTTATTTTAGAAATAGAGTCTGTAGACTTTTCTGCGTAGGTTGGCTTCAAATCACAATCATCCAGGTCTCAGTCTTCTGAATAACTAGGATTACAGGCATGAAACTCTGGTTCTCACCTATCATATGGATGCTTGGTTAACACAGGGGACTAGGATACATGAAAATGATTTAGGTTTTGAAATACATATTATTGTTAATAACAGTATTTAAAAAATAAAATAAAAACTGGGTAGGGAGCATGACCTTGGGATAGAGTGCTCACCTAACATGCACAAAGCTCTGGGTTCGATTCCTTGGTACCACACATATACAGAAAAGGCCAGAAGTGGTGCTGTGGCTCAAATGGTAGAGTACTAGCCTTGACAAAGCTCAAGGACTGTGCCCAGGCCCTGAGTTCAAGCCCCAGGTCTGGCTAAATAAATGAATACTTCATGTTCTTGTTCTTTGGTTATCTCACTTAAATTCTGTAGCCTACATTTTCTTATTTTTTCCTTTTCTTTCTTTTTTTTCTTTTTTTCCCAGGCCTGGGCTTGAACTCATGGCCTGGGTACCATCCCTGAGCCTCTCTGTGCTCAAGGCAGTGCTCTATTACTTGACCCACACCACCACTTCCAGCTTTTTCCTTGTATATGTTACTGAGGAATTGAACCGAGGGCTTCGTGCATGCTGGGCAAGCATTCTATCACTACCACTAGGCCACATTCCCAGCCTGTAGCTACATTTTCTGTACCTGATTTTCTTTCTCTCTCTCTCTCTCTCTCTCTCTCTCTCTCTCTCTCTCTCTCTCTCTCTCTCTCTCTCTCTCTCTCTCTGTCTCTCTCTCTCTCTCTCTCTCTGTCTCTCTCTCTGTCTCTCTCTCTTTATTTTTTGTCAGCCGTGGCACTTGAACTCTGGGCCTGGGCATTGTCCCTGAGCTCTTCAGCTCAAGGCTACCCCTTGAGCCACAGTACTACTTCCTGTTTTCTGGTGATTGATTGGAGATAAGAGTCTCATGGACAATTAGCAGTTTTAGAACTATTTTTTTAAAATCACCATGATAGGGTGGCTCCTGGCTCCCCTTTAATTGTCTGGTAGATTGAGGCCATGCATGCTGAGGCATTTTTAGTGTACAAGGTGACTTCTCACAACAAAGACTTATCTGACTCAATATCTTTATTATAACTGAGGTTGATAAACTAGATTGTCAGTAAGATCCTGCCCTCCTTTAAAGAAAAATTTTTTTATTCCCATAGTATTATTCAGTCCAGTATTTTTTCTTGCCTAGTAAATATACTGTAAGTTTCTTAAACAGATATCCTTTGCATCCCCCCTCCCTTTGTGTTTTGTTTTGCAGATTGAAAATACCTTTATTTTGTAATTGCAGTTACTCTCAGAATGACTGCATTGATTTAGAGTAATTTTGTCACTCAATATGTAGATAAGAGGTGAAAATTTTCAGTGAAAAGGAAGTTAATCTGTTTGTGAAGGGATCCAAATATACTATATTGTCTATGATAATATAGATGAATTTAGTTACAAGTATGTGACTAATCTTTTTTAAAAAAGCAAATTTCCCATCCCAAGTTCTATTTATATGTACTCTTCTTGTCCGGATTCAGTTTTTGATATTTGATAATTCTTTTCATGTTTATTGGAAGTTTTATTTTACAATTACTTTATTTGAGGAAATACTTTGTCTTTATATAGTCCATATTGCCTTTTTTTCTTTTAATAGTCTAGTTCATTCTAATTTTCTTCCATATTCCCAGTTTCTAAAGACCCTGAGGAGAGGACTGTCTGGACTGTATAATGCTAATTCTTACTGTGAGATTGTGAAATGAATTCTGTAAAAAAATATTCCACCACAAATTATTTTTCAGAAGTGATCTTTTATTATTTGTTTTGATGTATATAGTTTCAAAAAGTCTTTTCTGTCCCATCTCTACTTAATCATAGGTAATCATTGTGCTGTCCGTGTCACTGCTTGGATTAGTGTTATGATATCAATGAATGACAATGAATGACAGATAAAATGATTAAGGCCTCCTGTCCTTAAAACAAAAAAGCCACAAAGCTTTTATAGTCTCATTTCTGTAAGGAAGGCATTGGGTAGGATATAGAGAACTGAATGCATAGCTACTTCAGAAAAATTTCAGCATGAGTCATTGATTTCAAAGCACATCCAATTGAGAGTGACACACATTGGAGTTAAAGAGGGTTTTTCTTCCCCTTTGAAATGGAGTTGATTAAATGGCAGACGAATATTTCTGTATATTTTGTTTCAGTAATGCTGATGAGTTCAAATTATTTAAAAAAATCTATTATGAACTCAGGAAATCTTTTTAAATTTGGGTTAATTAAAATGTAATTTAGAGAACAAAAAGCAAAGAAAAGTTAATTGCATCCATTTATTTTCTTTGTATATAGAAAATATGACCTTAAAGGTATTACATATCATTTGAGAATTAATTCCAAATGTCAGCAGAACTCTAGGCAGTATTAAATTCATTTGCTGTTACTTCCCAAAATTTTGTTTTTCATTTTGGATTTTTAAGATGATCTTCCAAGATGCAGAAATATTCATATTACCTACTGGTTTGACACATGAAATGAATTATATGTTAATGATTTTAGTATTAATGTCTACATAGAAAAAAACTGGTATGCTGGGGTTGGTGATGGGATTCTTCCTAATTGTATACTATATAAATCTGTCAATTTTTTATACAATACAGGATGATGAAAACAATAACTCGCCTTCACAAAGCTATGGTGTTTCTTGAGTATTTCACAAGTAATTCTTGGGTTTGGAATACTGATAATGTCAATATGTTGATGAATCAACTAAATCCTGAAGATAAAAAGGTAAGTGTTTTCTGTTAGAAAATAAGTAGCATATCAGTTAAGCAACCTGAGAAATGTTTTCTACAACTATTATACAATGAGTTATTAATCTACTTGTATTCTCTCATTAAGCCTTCAGTTACATTTATTGGTGAGAAGAATTTGTCTTAGAATTTATAAAGTATTTGAATGTCAAAAGCAAAAGAACTTTCAACATCTTTATGTATTTTTCTTTCATATGTCTTGTTTTTCTGAGCTTTTGGGGGAAAAAACCCTCAAATTGTCTAATACATATTTTCACTCTGTCATTACACATTCTATCCATTTGAAAGTTAAACTCCATGTGTGTGGGTCTTCTGAGGTTACTCTAGATACTTTAATATGTGTACTAACAGAGTCTTGAATGATATTTAAAACTCAACTTGTTTTCTCTGTAATTATCACTGTCAACCTTACTGCTTTAATTCTTGAAAGCCCTGTAATTAGAAATGTTTATTTAAATTATATATTTACTAATGTTTTTACTCTCTGATCTTCTTTATAATCATTTTATTTCTACCTAAAATATATCTAGAATACCACAAAATGGTTTCATAGTTGGGATTGTTAATGAATTCTTAGGTATTGATTGGTATGTCCTTATTTCATCCTAGGTTTTATAATATGACTTCAGCACACTAAAGATATTTTTGTTCTATCTATATTGTTACAATTAAGAAGTCAATAATTTTCCCCTTTTTAAAAAAGAGATCTTTATTCTTGGCATGTTTTTAGATTTTCCTTTGATTAATACTTGCATTTCTCTATGAATGTGTCTGGCTGTGATTTTTTTTTTTTTTTTTTAGGTCATGGGGCTTGAACTGGGCCTGGGCACTGTCTCTGAGCTCTTCACCTCAAAGCTACCTCCCTACCCTTGAGCCAAGCCCGACTTCCCATTTTCTAGAGGTTAATTGGAGATAAGAGTTTCAGGTCCTTTTATGCCTGTGCTGGCTTTGAATCTTGATCCTTGGATCTCAGCCTCCTGAGTAGCTAGGATTACAGGTGTGAGCCACCACTCCTGGTTTTGCTATGATTTTTAAAAACCTACCTTCCTGGCTGGGTGCTGTAATCCTAGCTACTTAGGAAGCTAAGTCAATGTCAGGCAGGAAAGTGTGAAACTCTTGACTCCAATTAACTAACAAAAGGCTGGAAATGGAGCTGTGGCTCAGGACACTAGCCTTGTGCATAAAATCTTGGGGACCATACCCAAGCCTTGAGTTCAAGCCTCAGTATCATCAAAAATTAATAATAACAACAAAACCAAACCTTATCTTACCTTCCTTTGGTTGGTATCTCAGAAATTGGAGCAAGTTCTTAATCATTTTTCTTCAAACTACCTTCCCACCATTTTCTTCAAATACAAAATTTATATTTGATTATTCTGTCCTTCATGTCTTTTTTGGGTTTTTTTTTTTTGGCCAGTTCCGAGGCTTAAACTCAGGGCCTGAGCAGTGTTCTTGGGCTTTCTCAAGGTTAGTGCTCTTACCACTTGAGCCACAACACCATTTCCAGCATTTTCTGTGTATGTGGTACCAAGAAATCAAACTCGAGTCTTCGTACATGCTAGGCACTCTTACCACTAGGCCAAACTCCCAGCCACTGTCCTTCATGTCTTTTAAAGCTAATTTCATAAATTGTTTCGCAGCTGAAATCTAAGTTTATATAAGTTTTCTAGTAGTCTGTCAGCTGTGCCTACTAGACATAGGGAATGTCTGGCCTTGTAAGGTGCAATAAATCATTTGGTATATGATGGACAGATACGTATGATTCTTAGCTGCCTCTAGTCTGAGTTTATATATGTATATATATACATACATACATATATGTATATATATTTTTTTCTTTTTACCAGTCCTGGGCCTTGAATTCAGGACCTGGCCACTGTCCTTGAGCTTTTTCAAGGCTAAAGTTCTACCACTTGAGCCACAGTACCACTTCCAGCTTTTTCTATGTAGGCGGTACCAAACATTTGAACCCAGGGCTTCATGCATGCTAGGCAAGCACTGTACTATCATTACAAAACATTCCCAGCTCCTCCTAATAATTTTGAATAATGTAAGTATCCAGATGACCCTTGGAAGAAATCAAGTTTCTCATCCCTAGAACCATCCAATTGAATTTTGGGTTTTTCTTACATTTGCATATATTAAAAATCCAGTTTATTTAATCTTGTAAATAATTCTTATGAGGCTGGGAGTTTGGGCTAGTGGTAGAGTGCTTGTCTAGCATGCACGAAGACCCGGGTTCGATTCCTCTGTATCACATACATAGAAAAAAAATCTGGAAGTGGTGCTGTGGCTCAAGTGGTAGAACTCTAGCCTTGAGAAAAGTCCAAGGACAGTGCTCAGACCCTGAGTTTAAGCCCCACAACTGGCAAAAAAACCACTTAAATAGTCTAGAGATTTTTTTTAACTAAAATAAATTAAACACAATTATTCTAAATATCTCTCTTGATAATTCAAGCTTAAAGTGTTGCCAGTATCTGATTCACTGTTGTTTTAACTGAATCTCACTCAGAGCATCTTAGTTTTGTGTGTGTGTGTGTGTGTGTGTGTGTGTGTGTGTGTGTGTGTGTGTGTGTTTTGTTTGGGTTTAAAAATAATATTGTCATTTTTCTATATGAGATATAGGCTTAATTCTTAATGCAACTCTTTGGAAGTAGGGCCTAATATGAGGCTCCACCCTCATGAATAGGATTAATGCTGGTTATAAAAGATGATTTCTTTTCTTTCTTTCTTTCCTTTTTGTTTTTGTTGGTCGTGGGGCTTGAACTCTGACTTTTCTGTCAGTTTAATGTCCTCTAGGACTATGAGCTAATTTTCTCCCTCATGAATAGGTTTAATGCTGGTTATAGAAGACTTTTCTGTTAGTTCAGTGTCTTCTAGGACTATGAGCTAACCTGTTCATTATAAATTACCCTATCTCAAAAATTCTGGTAAAAAGACTAAGTCAGACTAATAAAAATAATGGCTTATGAGGCTATTATTAATTTTATGTATTATGGTATTTGTATACGCTATATACATGATATATATAACATGTGATGCATGCACACAGAATTAATGCATGTTACAGATATATAATGTTATATGCATATAACAATATAGATGTAACATTTAGTAAAATTAAAATATGTAACAATAGCACCTAGGCAAAGGTAAAACTATCAATTTATAAAGAAAGATACTATAAGAGAGTAACTTACTAAAACAAGTCTAAAATTATACATTTCTATGCATCTAAGGTAAATGGGAAAACATGAAATTACAAGAAGAGAAAAAGACCTAATGGGTTGGATGTGGTGGAGCATGCCTAAGAATCACACTCAAGGTCTTGGATGTGCTAGTCAAGTTCTCTGCCCCCAAGCTACATCCTTAGCCTTTGGTAGATGTGTCTTTTGAATAAATATCTCCTACATTGATTCAAGTCTCCTTCTTAGTTCAGTGTTGGTATTTTCATGTAATTTGTTTATAATAGTCTTTCTCCACTGGAACTTGCTGTCTTTAAGTGATTGTATGTAGTTAATAATCATATAACCCAGAAATCATTTGACTACAGATTGATCAGTGGTGTGGAGCAATAGATAGCTCTCTCTCCCTGGTATGAAACAATAGTTCTGTCTCTCTCTTACTCTCCCTGCACTCCCCTTTCTCTCTCCTTATTGTAAAGGTGCTGTATGGGGGAGGGGGTTTGCAGTTACTTAAGTCAGACGAGTATATTTCTTTTTAAACAATGTCATGCCCTCTTTTTCTCACGGTTTTTCCCCTCCCAACCTTTCTCTCCCTGAAGTTGTATAGTTCATTCTAGATAGTTTTCTCATTTTGCCATGAATTATTGTTTCTGATTTCTGGATCTATCTATTCATTATTTTTTAATTCATTATTCTTTAGATTTCTGGATCTACTTTTCTTATCAAGTGATCAAATAGTTCTTACCTAAAATTTTAAACTAATTTTCATAACATTTTTTTCTCTTAATGTTAAAAGTGCTATCTATGAAAATAATTTGTATTATACACAAAGAAGTATAGGAACAGAGGAAAGGCTATAAATCAAAAAGAAGCAGACACATCAATACGTTTATAAAGTAGTATAGAATATATAAATTTGTAATTACTTAGGATAGGAAAATTAACACTAAACATTTGTAATATTGTTCATTTGGGATTCTCTTTCACAAAAGTGAATTTTTGAAAAGTTGTGAGAAAAATTAGTCAGGGAAGTAATATTTTTTATTTGTCAATGTAGACCTTCAATATTGATGTACGACAATTACATTGGGCAGAATATATAGAGAACTACTGCATGGGAACTAAGAAGTATGTATTGAATGAAGAAATGTCTGGCCTCCCTGCAGCTAGAAAACATTTGAACAAGTAAGTCTCCCATGGCTTTTTACTACATCTTGTCTTGCTTGTCAAGTATCACATAATTGTTTTGATAAATGTTTATATGAATAAAGGATATTAACCTATTATATTTAGGAAAAGTGCTTTTGTTTGGATTGCAATTATGGCAGTATTGATTTAGCTGAAAATTGTTATGTTTATTATGTTCATCATTGTATGTGTTCCTTAGCATGAAGCTCAGATAAATTTTAGGATTTTTTTTTGTTTTTTTTTTTTGTTTTTTTTTTTGCCAGTTCTGGGCTTGAGCTCAGGGCCTGAGCACTGTCCTTGGACTTTGTCAAGGCTAGAGCTCTACCACTTGAGCCTCAGCACCACTTCCGGCTTTTTTGTATGTATGTGGTACCAAGGAATCGAACCCAGGTCTTTGTGCATGCTAGGCAAGCACTTTAACCACTAGGCCAAACTCCCAGCCCCAAATTTTAGTTTTTTAAAATCACTAATCATCCCATCATTGGTATCACAAAGTAAAGACAGCAGAAAAGTAAAAGATACTTATTTACATAATTCTTTAAGCTCTTCTCAAATATTCTTTGGAAAAGTTGTAACATTACATCATTCAGCATGGAATTTCTTATTTGTAAAACAGTTTGAATTTTCTTAGTCTCTTGAAAGGTGTAGTATATACTGATTTAAAATAAAATAAGCTCAGGAAATAGAAGACTCAAAATCTAGACTGATAATCTATTATTCAGCGATGTAATTTATTTTAGTGGTTATTTCCTTGTAGTTTTTTATGTGAGGGTCTTGTATGGATGAGGATATTTAGGTTAGCAAAGTTGGTTCCTCAACCAAGGTTTTATTATATTAGTTGGCGAAAATAAACAATTGACCCAGTATTCAGAGTTCTTTACACTGTTGTCTCCATATTATAGTTCTATCTTGAACTACTTGGATAAAGTAATGGAATTTAAATAGCATTATTATTTTTTAATTTTTATTTACTTATTTATTTTGCCATTGTACTGGGTACATAAAGATGCCGAGGAGTATTTGCTGAGTGAATAAATTTGTATTTCAAATACACAGTTAAATAAGGACTTTGCCATAGAGTTACTGATTATTTGATGGCTCACAGAGCAGATCTCACAACAATTTGGTTGAATTTTGTTAATTTTCTAACTTAAACACTTTTGGTTTTTTATGTGTATGTGTGTTTCGAGTTACAGAGTAATTCTGATGTATGATTAAGCTTAAAACTGAGCATTAGCTACTATCCAAAAAATATTGTGTTCTAGAAAATACTAACATGTTTCTTGATTCACTTTTCAGGTTACGGAACATACGTTATGGTTTCAATACTATCCTTGTGATTCTGATCTGGCGCATTTTTATTGCAAGATCACAAATGGCAAGAAACATCTGGTACTTTGTGGTTAGTCTGTGTTACAAGTTTCTGTCATACTTCCGGGCATCCAGCACTATGAGATACTGAAGACCAAGAATTTAGCTTTAGAACATCTATGCATATGATGGTCTAAATGCACAAAATGTAAAATGTACTTAAGTCATCTCACCTTTTGTCAAGACATTAAATCTTCTTAAGATCGAGCGTGAAGTAAATTATGGTACATTTTATGTAACGTTTTAATGTTTATGCTCATAAGTCTAGTGAACACACTGTGGTATGCCAGCTCAAATCTACAATAGCTACCAAAACCATGCTTTAGCATTTTGATCCCTGGAAAGGTGTAGGGTGAGGGCAGAAGTGGGGACAGAATACTGACCAGTATAACTGTGCAATTCTGGAACATATTAAATATGCCTTAACATATAATTCTAATGATCAGTGCAATGGAAAGCGGTAGGATAGGAATATTAGCTAAGTTAGTAAGAATTTGATTCTTCAATATTTAACTGCTTTCTTTTCATCCTATAAGTTACTGAATAGTATCAAACATGGCAAACATGTGCAACATGTTCTCATTTTTCTTTTTCTGTTTAAATGTAGGGTACATATCATTTTCTTCAGTTACTTTAATAATCAGAAGGCTTTATATTATTCTAAAGAGGCTATTCTGGATTGCAATGGCTTTTAAGAATCCATATCAAATATATGCAATAAACCTGTTAGTAGAAAAAATAAGAATTTTTTTTTCTTGATCACATTTTGATTGGTCCTGTGAGATTGTGTTCATGTTTGAACCAAGAAGATTCCTTGAGACTTATGTTGGAGGAGGGAGTGGGGATGGATTTACCGTGCTTGGGCTTTCCTACCTTTATAAAATCTAATAGAACTTTCAGAAAACTTGTACTCTCTTTCAAATGAAATCTGAAAGTGCGTTACTATGGAAGAATGTAATTGCAGATAATAATAACATGTCCTTATATGTGTAAACACATACTAATTTTGACCTTGAAAGCTGAATTCCTTCAAGAAAATTAAAATACTGCATAATGTATAAAATTAAAGACTTTATTTACCACATAAAGTAGCAAACAATTCGATGAGCTTAAAGATACCATTTATTTTCTCTGCATGTAGTCATAGCATTAGAAAGAAATGCATTATAGTAGCAAGTAATAGCAAGAACATTGATGTATATTTTAATAATACATTATAATTCCCTTTAAATCTTAATAGTAGTTACCTTACTGTTTTAACATTTGTTTTAATGGATTGTTCAGCATAACACTGTTCTAAATAAGCTGATCAAGTTGTACTATATTTAAATCATCAGCAATGTATCTTAAGTATGTTTAAAGAAGTCAGTTCACAGTTCAAAAAGTTACATGTAATTTTACTTCTTAATTTTATCAATTTAAATGCAGTATATAAGAAGTTTATTTTGCTATTGTGAAAAAACAAAATGTAAAGGAAATCACCTTCGTCCATGCAGGTGCATACTTAAAAAAGGAAAAATGCTTCCATGTTGAAGCCAAAGTCAGATTTTGCATAGTAAAACTTTAAAATATTATTTTTTAAAAAGTATGTATATAAATATATTCTCTGTATTCTTTAGAAAGATGCTAAAAGTGTCTCTGGTCTAGGACCATACCTTGTAGGAAGGTGTGAGAGACCATTACAAATGAGTAAAATAGATTAAATGAGGATGCCATTGATTTAAGGTGGCCCACCTAACAGTGACTGCTCCATCTAAGGATTCTATAACAGGTTAGAAACATGCTAACATTTGTATGATTTTTATACTTCGGCCAAGAAAACCCCACGTAGAATCAGATGAATTGTCTTTGAGTCATGCTTACAAATCACATACACCTTGGGCAGGCCTATGAAGTGCATAGGGAGTATAGCCTCTAAACTGTTCATTGAGTTTTGTACTCTAAATTATAGACGTGCTACAAGATAGGTACTGAGGCCATGCACTAATTTTGTATTTGTTTAGGATTCTGTTGCAAAAGAAAGGCAATGAATAATTTGTGTCATCCTGGAATTTACAATTCTAAAACTAATATAAAGAATATATATGGATTATTCATTCTCCTCACCATGTAGACTTTAGATTTAGGTCAGAGCCAAAGATTTTGGAAATCCATTCTGTATCATTTTCCAGAAGTACTTTAGGTTCTGTTTGACTACCTATAACAAGATAACCTTTAAAATTGTTCCATTTAATTCATTTGATAAAGTTATATTTTAAAACATTTGAGTTCCCCCCTTCATTCTTAACTCTAGCATGTGCATTTGTAAACTGATGTCCTGTAACTATATTTATTTAAATATAACTTGGCAACATGTCCTAAATCTGAATGCAGAGAAGCATTGCAACACATTCTTTGACTTAAAGATGGCATAGAGTAAGCGTTCTTTGAATCTGTGTAATAAAACTTCAAATCAGGGAGGAAAAGAAATCTTGTTTCCCCCCCTTCTTTGTGTTTGTAGGAACTGGTTCAAGATTTTTAATTTTGTGGGTTTTTTTTTTTGCGTTAAGTGTAAACCAATAATCTTTTATAAGAAGTAAATAGAAGCTTTATTGGGTGCCTTTGTAAACAACAAAAAAAAATAAATGAATCCCTATATTTCCATTACAGTATTTTTTTCTTTTTATGCTCTAAAAATTATCCATAAGGTAGTGTAGTTAGGATTACAGAAAGCAGCTCCTGCCCCGCTTGTCTTCCCTGGATGTCCTCATTCATCTTACATCCTCACTTAGTCTAAGTTACACAGCCCTTTGGGGGAACTATATGAACAAAATGAACCTATCTTGTTAAAAGCACTATTTTTATATATTAGAATGAGTGGATCTTCTGATTTCTAAAAAAAATCCAGCAGACTAGCAAGGCACTAGGACAACTGGTATCATGTTTTTTTTTCATATATTTTTTATTGTAATTAATAGAAGGGTTACATTATATTCACCAGATAGAAGGTGCATTACTTCACAAACATTGATACCCTCTCTCATGTCTTGGGTCCCCATTTCCCTCCCCCCACCCTCACTCCTCATCTTGCTTTCCCCCCCTTCCCTATCCTATTTCAGATAACCAAATAAGCATATATATATATAACATATCAGATACCAAAGTAAAATACTGTGACAATATGAGATAACCAAGGTACAGCAAAAGAGATGAGGGATAACATAGTTCATTAAGGACAACAATCACTCATGTGGCTTTTGTTTCTATACCCTGGAGGTCCTTTCATTTAGTGTCATACTATATGGCCTTATGTATCTAGGTTTTGCTCTATTGTAAATCTCTGCTAGGAGAGCCCAAGGTTTCTACCTACTATGACACTGGTATCATGTTTATAGCTACATAGGTAATCACCAGTCTAACTCAATATAGATTATTATTCTTTAGTAATCGAGGGAGATAACCCTGTAAGGGGGCAAGTGAAAGCAGACTGGAGTTGGACTGAGTGGGAAATGGCCTTCTAACTGTGCTCTTCTAAGGTTGACTCCCAGCCCTGAGTTAAAACCCTTCGCACTGACTTGATCAGCTCTAAGGAAAACATCTCTTTGCATGAAGAAAACTAGAGTGTCTGCTGTGTGACTTGATACAGAAATTAGTTGATCAAATATTTTCTTAAATGTATGTCTTTGCCTTGAAGCATTTTCTCGTTGCTAGAGTATTGTCTTTTATGATGATAACCCTCTTAGCATGGACATCCCTGCTGCCCTGCAGATTCTTAACCGGTTCTGCTTTGTCAGTTGAGTTATAGTTGTACAAAACGGGTAAATAATTCCTTTGTCATCTTTTATTAAATAAAACTGGAGTGGCATTAAGTTCGCCATGCTCCTTTGCAAACTGATAGCTCCAGATTGAGTTTGATATCTTTATTCTTGGCTTGAGGATTAAGGGTAAAACTATTCTGTGTTTGGCTAGAGATCACAGACTATCTTATAGAAAGAAAAAAGTCAATTAAAACTTTTCCAATTAGGGCCAGGTGTTTGGCCTAGTGGTAGAGTGCTTGCCTAGCATGCACAAAGACCTGGGTTCGATTCCTCGGTACCACATACATAGAAAAAAAGTTGGAAGTGGTGCTGAGGCTCAAGTGGTACAGAGTTCTAGACCTGAGAAAAATCCAAGGACAGTGCTCAGGCCCTGAGCTTAAGACCAGGACTGGCAAAACACACACAAAAAAAAAAAAACAAAAAAACTTTTCCAATTAAAATATATAAACATTCCTTAGTATTCTAGTCAAGATACTTATAAGTCTTTCCCTAGACACTTAACTTAGTTTTCATATTAGAACCCCATGTAATTAAATTATGTGTCTTCCAAAGATGCTTTGAAGGCAGAACTCCTTTATTTTACCTTAAAGTAAAACAAGAGCCATAAAAAATGCTCACATAATTTTGACCTATTAAGACAGTTTCATGAGTCAGCCTAGAATTATAGCTAATTTTTTTAAGGAAACACTTCAACACAGTGTAAACATATGAGTGTATAGTTACCAGTTAAAATACTTGGCCAAGAAGATAGTATATTTCATCAGTGTTTTATTGTTTGATATTTAATACCTAATTTCCCAGTATCTAACTGTTAAAACTTTCACAGGGTTCCTATCACTTTTCTCAGTTGGCCCATGCTTTTTCCAGAACAAATCCAGCACTGTACCTTCTACATTGTAAAACATGAGTTACATTATTTGAGTGCCTGCTGGGCACCATGTACTATACGGAACATTTTATATGTAACATTAATTCTTCACAGTAGCCCTCTGGCAAAGGAACCTGTGCTATACACATTAACTTACTTCACATTTCTTTGCAAGTGGCAGAACCAAAAGTTGAACTCAAACTAGTTCCAAAACACACACTTGTTTAGTATTATTAACCACTGTTGATCTTCCATATTTGCATTTTCAACCCTGGGTTGAAAATATTTGGGAAATAATTTTATTTTATGCTGATCAATTAAACTTTTTTCTTTGTCATGGTTGTATAAACAATACCGTGTAACTATGGGCTTATATCACTTGACTATGCAATATGTGCCATGACCTGTCCAACTTAAATGTTTTCTCTGGAGTGCCAGAATGTACCTCTAGCTTGTCTTAGTGTTCTTTGTTAGGTTCCCTTCTGTAATGAATCAGTATTAGTCAGTGCATTCACTGTAATGAAGTGCCTGTCCTACTCTGACAACCACCATATGTCATCCATCAATTTCCTCACTGTTAGTCCCAAGATTGTTTGTAACTCATACTGTGTAAAGAGTACTCTCCTACCTTTTTCTGTTTTGTCTGAGACATTTAACCTCCAAACATATGTATATTTTGTTTAACAGGATAATCAGATTCTAGGTTATCCCAGAGCAAAATGGATAGTTTCTTGAAGCATTGCTAGTACTTGGGTCCTGGAATATCTAGGGATTAAGTCAACATGTTAACATAATCTCAAAAAGACATAAAACTGGGAGTTTGGCCTAGTGGTAGAGCGCTTGGTTAGCATGCATAAAGACCTGGGTTCAAGTCTTCCATACTACATACATAGAAAAAAGCTAGAAGTGGTGCCGTGGCTCAAGTGGTAGGTCTCTAGCCTTGAGAAAGCCCAAGGACAGTGATTAGGTCCCGAGTTCAAGCCCCAGGACTGGCAAAAGTAAAAGACATAAAACTATCTCTTAGGAAGAAAATAAAAGACCCCTTTACGTCAGAAAGGACAACTTTTTATCTCTCAGTGCATAAGTACCAGGAGAACATGGTGGCTTTCTAAAGTTCCAGTTTGGGGATATTTTCACAGAGTTTGAATATAAATAATTTTCTTCAATTCATCAATAGCTCAGCAAATTCAATTTACTATCAGATAAAGACTATCCATGAGCGAACGGTGCTTTTTTGGACTGCATGGGTTCTTGGAAGTCTCATTCTTCAAAGCATTGCTGGGTTTCTTGAAGAGTCCAGTTATAATAAAACTCTTAGCTGAAAGTGCCATCTCTCCCTGAATGATGTAAATCTCTTTACAACCTACAGCCCAGAATTCATTCCCACCAACCCCCAAACCAAAGCTATGTAGTTGACCATTGAGCAAAATGACAAGGTGACCTCTAGCGTTTCTGATTAGTTAATACTAGAAGTTTAGGGATTTGAATTCTTTTTTTAAAATTTAATTGTCAGGGTGTTATGCAAAGGAGTCACAGTTACATATGTGAGGTCATGAGTACATTTCTTCTTGAACATTGTTACCTACTCCCAAATTTTCTCCCACTTCCCCTCCCCCCCAACTTCCACCCTCCCACCACGTTGTCAAATTCATTTCCAGCATATTGTCTTGTGGTTCTTGCTGTTAAGCTGGTTCACCTTTTGTCCCACCATTTTGTTGTTCCCCATTCCTTCCCTAATTCAAATAAACATATATACAATACACCTACAAGGGATAAGCCATGTGGGATAAAAAGGAAGAAAAAAAGGATGGGAGAAGAAGAAAGAGATAACTACCTAGTATATTAAGAACAACACGACCAACAAGAAAAAAAAAACCTTCTATATCCTGGAGATCATTTTGCTTAGCATCATCTTATATGGTCAAATATACATAGCTATTGAGCTATTTATGATCATCCACTAGAAGATTGCTAGACATCTACTAGATATTACTAATGAGGGAAACCTTGGAGCTTTTGTTTCTTTGGGTCTGGCTTACTTCACTCAATATGATTTTTTCCAAGTCTTTCCATTTCCTTGTAAATGGGGCGATGCCATTCTTTCTGATGGCAGCATAGAATTCCATTGTGTATACCCACATTTTCTGAATCATACTCATCTAGTGATGTGCATATGGGGTGTTTCCATATCTTAGAGATCTGAATTCTAAAAATTCTCAGTGATTCAGGTGATAAAGTTTGACTTTGTCTACTCTTAAACCAGTGTTTTTGCATCAGATCATGTGAAATGGGGTGTCTGGGGCCCACCCGGGGTATTTTCATTCTTGAAAACCAGGAAGTAGCCAGTTTTTTTGTTTTGTTTTGTTTTGTTTTGCATTTATAACAAGGCTCATGGGTGATTTGATGTACTCAAGAAGCTCAAGAAACACTGAGACCTTTCCAAGAAGTATCTTTTCCACCATTGGGAAAATTCCCTTCCAGTTTTCCAAACCAGACCAAAGCAAATTACAGCAGTATATAAAAATTGTAATGCTTGGGTGGGAATTTAGCCTACGGGTAGAGTGCTTGCCTGCATGCAAGAAGACCCAGGTTTGAGTCTTCAGTACCCCATACATAGAAAAGGCTAGAAGTAATGCTGTGGCTCAAGTGATATTGCTCTAGCCTTGAGAAGCACAAGGACAGTGCTCAGGCCCTGAGTTCAAGCCCCAGGACTGGCAAAAAAAAATACTTTTAGCATCTTTCAGTAACTGCCAGTACCATTTCATCCCAACATCCATCTATCTAAATGAGTTAGTCATATTTGCATCTATTAACATTCTGTTCCATGGTAACTGAAAAGAAAAAGTACCTAGTCATTTAAATATAATAATATATATTTTAAGCAACCACTAAATCTCACCAATGCAAACAGAAGAGGCCAGACTACAATGGAGAGACTTAGGTTTTCATTTTGAAAACTAGGTAGCAATGAGGTTGGCTAGCCAAAAGTAGTTGTAAGTAAATCATTTAACCTTTGAGCCTTAGTTTCAACATCTGTAAATATGGTGTTTATAAAGACTTAGTGATAAAATGAGCATAACACATAGGACATATGAAGGTACTCAGTAACTTCCTTCAAACATTCCCACCAAAACATCTTAAATGATAAGAATTGTTAGTTTGTTCATATAAACTAACTTTTGTCTCCATGTGCGGAACTATGATTTTCCTATTCCTAGAAGTTTCTATCTCATTTCCTTTGTTAAAAAAATCTTAAAAGAATACAAATTCTGAACATTTTGAGAAAAAAGAAACAGTATTTGATTCTCTCCTCTTCTTGCAATGGCAATCCCAGAACAAACACCCTTACCAATTGTAGCAGTTGCAGCCCTTGCCCTCTGAGATAGAATGAGACTTCTTTAAAACCTCTCCACCTGCAGGAAAGACTACTTCACCCAATGGCAGATTGATTTCTTAAAAGATGAGCAGTTCAGAAATCATTCATTCCTATGGATTCTCTTAGCCACATCTGAGATAACATGCCCTCTTCCTAGCTTCCAAAAGTCTATTGTCAGGCAGTTGCCAAACAAACTAGTTTGTCTTTCCTTCCCTCCTGTAGTGGAGAGGTTGAATTAGTACATGATTTCATCCCCATTTGTGTTCCAAGAACATCTTGGCAGTTACACTCTGCTAATATTGAAAAGAAAGAAACCTGAAAGGCAAAACTCAAGATTTTTTTCCAATTGTAAAACTTGGCTCCTAAGAGTATTTCACATTCCATGAGCCCTTCAATCCTCATTGCTGGAAAATTAAAGGCATAGGGCAAGCAGTACCCTATAATTAACAAAAGCTTTAAGCTTCCCAAATGAGCTTGCACTTAACTACTAAAGTGGAGGAAAAAAAATCTATCCCACACATAAACATTTGAATTGTTTCCATTTGAGAAAAACAAAAACTTTCCATTTGAATTAGATTCTTTCCTTCCAACCAAAAACCTTCACTTCTAAGTATTCACTTAGAACTGGGCATTGCAAAGTATGTATGCTCAAAATGGTCTAATCACAGGTTCTCTGGATTTGGGTCTTACTATATTGTCCATTTTTAGGCTTAAATCACTGACATTCTCCCACACACTTTGCAGTTTAATACAATCACAAAATACCTTTGGTTAACTTACACCATTTTTCTTGAGCTAGAACTCTGTAGCAATTTCAGTTCAATCCCCATTTGGGAGATTTCTGGCCATGCTCCCCCATTCTCCCCTTCTGTGCTGACTGTTCTCTTTGTATCTACAGACCTTTTTCAATACTGCATGAGACCAACCAGCTGACCTTGGTGCATGCTACATTTGGGCTCCTTGTCCTCTGATTCAACCTGAGGTAGAGGATGGGCTGGAGAAGAAGATAGGTATTTATTCCTTAGTCACTCTTCTGTGCTCCTGCTTGACAGTGGTTGCTTTCCTGTATCAAATGCCAGAGTCTCTGTAGGATGGCCCCTGCCCTGTCTCTCTGTTGCTCAGAATTACTTTAATCTCCCCTTGTTCCCTCTTACCTCACAGCTTTCTCCTCTATTGTGAGTGGCTATACTAGACAGGTGCTGTGGCATTCAAGTCATGACTTATTTTTCACATAGTATCTTGAGATTTTTGTTCCAGCCAGCCTGAACCTAGATCCTCTTACTAATGTTTCTGGAGTGGATATGATTACAGGCTTATGCTACCTGGCTTTTGATTGCGGTGGGGTTAGTCTTAGTAGGGTTTTTTTTCCCCCCATACTGGCCTGAAACTATAATTCTCCCAATCTCTACCTCCTGAGTGGGATTGCAGGCATGAATCACTGTAGCCGGTTTAGAGTTCTTTTTTGTTTTTCTGCAAGCAGTCTAGAAGTGCTAGTGTTGGCTAGCATTGATTGTTTTCATCATCATCATCATCTATCATTTTTCCATTCTGGAGTTTGAATCAGGCCTCCATACCATTTAGTAGTTTATAGGAAATGATGGCTACCATTTAAGACATGTCTTCAGCGCTTTGTTGCGTTTAATTACTGTATTTTTCAGATAGGGTTTTGTGTTTTTTGGACTGGTTTCATACAGAGAGCCTCCTATCTATGCCTCTCACATAGCTGGCATTATCACCCACACCCAGCTTTTGGTTGGCATGGGGTCTTACTACCTTTATGTCTGGCTTGGTTTCAAATCCTGATTCTGGTAATCTTTGTTTCCCAAGGAGCTGGGGTCACAGATGTATGTTACTTGTTCTTGTCGTTTAATAATCATTGCTACCATTTCTTGATGGGAGCCATATTCCAGCTTATACTTTCATAGACAGTGCCTGTAAAGTTGGTTGGTTTTCTGAATTTATTGTTTCTGGCTGAACTCAAATACAGGTTCTCATTTACTTATTCCTAGTTATGGGGGTCTCCCAGTGTGATGGAGTAGTCAGTAACTGGAAAAGTTTTCAGTGCCTTTTCCAGGTTTGCTACTACTTATCTTGACAACACTCATCATTACATGGCAACTAGGCCTGCTCTTACATGCATATCACCAGATAGCAATTTAAACCTATTTATTTTGAGGGGGGGGAGCTTGAACCCAGGGCCTTATGCTTGATAGGCAGGTGCTCTGTTCCTAAGCCATTCCCCCATCTCTTTTTTTTGGACTTGTTAATGACTGGGTAATGACTCCTTTTCTTGCCCAGACTCTACCCTAGACCACTGTTAACGTATTGTAGACACTGTCATGGCTGGGATGACAAGCACATGCTGCCATGCCCTGCTTCATCTGTTACAACAGAATTTCACTGACATTCTGCTTGAACAATCATGGAACTGTGGAATCTTGCCATTCTTAGCCTCCCATGTAGCTAGGATGATAGACATGTACCACTCTGCTCAATTACAGGTTGGAAAAGGGGTCTTGTGTCTTCTCAGACTGGCTTCAAACCATGATCCTCTTGTTCTTGGCTTCCTATGTAGTTAGATTTACAGGCATGAGCCACTGGGCTCCCAGTCAGGTAGCAACTTAGGTCCACCCACTGTTCTGAAGGTAAGATTTTTGTCTGAAAAGTCTTCTTACCTTTCTACCTAGTCTGAAAATAATAGTGTTTCAATTCAGTGCCCTTCAAATTCATCCTCCAAGATCAAATCAACTGTGGAAGATAACCGCATAAGATTACTCAAAATGGAAATTCTCTCTTATACCTGCACTTCTCTTTCCCCCAGTCTTTGCAGTTGTTCTAGAATAAAGACTCTGTCTTCCAAATAGGAGAACTAGAAACTTGAGAATCATACTTGAATGGTCTCTCGTATATTAAACATTGCATTGGTCAGCAAATGCTTTCTATCCTCTGCTATTGTCACTCTGAGATCCAAAAGGCTTATTCTGATCTTTATCCAGGTTATCTTTCTAACTGATCTCCATGACTCTTGATCTGATTCCTCCCCAAAACCTACTCTTTTTAGTAGCCAGAATAAGCTCTGAATAACAATTTGATCATGTTTAAAACTTCTTCTGGGTGCTGGTAGCACACACCTAAATTCTAACTACTCAGGAGACTGCCAGGCTAGGTAGGGAAGTCTGTGAGACTATTATGTCCAATTAACCACCAGAAAACCAGAAGAGGTGCTGTGGCTCACAGTGATAGGGCACTAGTCTTCAGCCAGAGAGCTCAGGGACAGCACTCAGACCCTGACCTCCAAGAAACAGCACTTTTAAGTGACTCCCTAGTATATACTGCCCCTAGGATCTATTGACACAATCTCTAAGGCTGAGTATAATCTGAACAGTCATCTTTCCTCTGCTCTCTTGCCTCAGGTACTACTTGTTCTACCTAAGTTCTACTCCCTCTTCTTTCCTTGCTCAGTCCTTCTGCCTCCAAACTTCTATCTGCTGCCATTCACCTGGTGAGTTTTAGTGTAGAGCCCAAGAATGTATTAGGAGTGCCTTCAAGTGCAAATACTGAAAAACTCAAATTTCAGTAAATCTCCCTCCCTCTACCCATCCCCTCTCTTTCAGATGGTCCTAGAGCACTAGACAAGTGCTGTAGAACTCAAGTCATGGCTTTTATTTTTCACACAATATCTTGAGATTTTTGCTCCAGCAAGCCTGAACTTAGATCCTCTTACTGTTTCTGAAGTACCTAGGATTATAGTCTTATGCCACCTGGGTTTTTGATTGCAGTGGGGTTAGTCTTACAAGTTTTGTTTTGTTGTTGTTGTTGTTGTTTCTCCAGACTGGCCTGAAACTGCAGTTCTCCCAATCTCTACCTCTGAATAGGATTTCAGGCATGAATTATAGTTTATAGTTCTTTTGTTTGTTCATTTTTGTTATTTTTCTGTAAGCAGTCTAGAAATGCTAGTGTTTGCTAGCATTGATATCTTCCTCCTCCACCTCCTCCTCCTCTTCTTCTTCTTCTTCTTCTTCTTCTTCTTCTTCTTCTTCTTCTTCTTCTTCTTCTTCATCATCATCATCATCATCATCATTTTGCCATTCTGGAGTTTGAATCAGGCCCTCCTCCTCCTCCTCCTCCTCCTCCTCCTCCTCCTCCTCCTCCTCCTCCTCCTCCTCCCCTTCTTCTTCTTCTTCTTCTTCTTCTTCTTCTTCTTCTTCTTCTTCTTCTTCTTCTTCTTCTCCATCATCATCATCATCATCATCATCATCATCATCATCATCATCACCATCATTTTGCCATTCTGGAGTTTGAATCAGGCCCCCATACCACTTAATAGTTTACATTAGATGATGGCTACCATTTAAGGCTTGTCTTCAGCCCTTTGTTGCATTTAATTTCTGTATTTTTCAGATAGGGTTTTGTGTTTTTTTGGACTGTTTTCATACAGTGAGCCTCCTATCTATGCCTCTCACATAGCTGGCATTATCACCCACACCCAGCTTGTTGGTTGGCATGGGGTCTTGCTATCTTCTTTCTCTGGCCTGGTTTCAAATCCTGATCCTGGTGATCTTTATTTTCCAAGGAGCTGTGATTACAAATGAATGTTTCTTGTTCTTGTTATTGTTTTTTAACCATTGCTACTATTTATAATAGTCTTACAATAGTAATTCTGTTTGTAAAAGTCAGATTCACCTTGTAAACTATTGCTTCTATAGTTCTAATAAAACCGGACCCCACATTAAGTCATAGCTAGATCTGTATTGAGAAAATATTTCAAACCCAAGGGGGACTCAGCAGGAGAAAATATTACCCACAATTATTTAATGATGCTTGCCATAGATACGAGAACACACACACACGTATGTGCTGTGTCTCTGCCATCTGCAGGAAAGCTTACTTGTCTCTAAGTGAAAAGTTTTACAGCCAAGCTAGAAGCAGCAATCCTAACTATTGAGAAAACTGAGATATTAGAATCAGGGTTCAAAGCCAGCCCAGGCATGAAACTCCATGAGACTCTTATTTCCGAGTAACACCAAAAAGCTGGAAGTGAAGCTGTGAATCAATTTATACAAACTGGCCTTGAGCAAAAATAAAGCTCAAGGACAACTCCTAGGCCCTGAGTTTAAGCCCTAGGACTGGCACGCATGCACCCCCCACACACACACGTGTGTGCATGTGTGCACGCGTGCGCGCAAAATTATAGCTTGCCCACACATTAAAAAATTCAGTTTGCTAATATTTTAACAGTCTACTTTGAATTAGTGTTATACCACTTAGCATGCCAACTTTTCAAGTGTAGTTCTAGTTATCTCAGATGGGGAAGAAAAGCAATCACATTGTTTTGGCCACCTGAGAAAGTCTCAGTCTCCAGCTGTGCAGTCAGATATCAATATTGCCTGTTAGTGTCTTGCCTTGAACTAAAATGGCCAGACATGTACAGGCTGCCACTCTGGAGAAGGCACTGGCTGAGAGCTACCTTGCTTAGTGCATAGCTTTAAGTTTGGCAACACTGCAGCCAAAGCAAAACTGAAGAAGCTGCAACCCGAGGCTGTATCACGACTACCCTCTCCAAGTTGTGAAGCAAATGCTTTCATGGGGAATCCCACTCCCATCTCAAAATCCAGATCAAGTGCTTGTCACAAAAATGTGTAAGACCAGTCACTTTGCTTCCCTTCCCAACCTCATTACCACTCCAAAGCTCCCTATATACCAAAACTCTAGAACCAGAACCAACTAGATTCATATTTAGAAAGACCATGTAGTGTGGAGATTACCTTTATCCCTTACTGAGGTAAAGGTGGTCAGGGTCACCTGGCAGACTAGATAACATGTGGTTAGTACATGTTACATGGCTGCAATTACATATTACTTGGCACATCTCCTCTATGTGCCAGGCTCTTGTTCAGGTTCAGGGGAGATCATTGTGGCTCTAACAACTGTATCCTCTTAGTACTCACCCAGAAGGAATGACATCGTTGAGAGCATAGGAGATTGGACTCATAACAAGAGGATCAGCTATGCACTGCCTTGAGCCCAGAAGTCAGGTCAAAGGGAAGCATTGAGAAGTCATCCCATGGGAGGAAATATTGTCTAGGAATGCTTGCACAGGCAAAAATCGCCCCCAAACAGCCAAGGCTTGGGTTAAGGATTCCTCAGATGGGTACAGGAGAACTTGGCCTTGAGCTTGTTGAGAATCCATTAGTCCAAAGACCTTTGTCTCTTCAGAAGATGCAGCTGAGCTTTGAAGGACTGGAAAAGGTACAGTGGATTCAGAAATGAGAGTTGAGGCAGTAAAGATCAGGCAGATGTAGGAGTGGATTGTGGGGACACTAATGTCTGAGACAGGAGGGAAGGACACTGATTCAAGCAATGGAGAGATGGTTTACATCCTCCTGGGGGTGGGGGCTGCTATCTAATGATTTTTCTCAGAAGGGTTTGCTTCATTCCTTGACCTTGTAGTGAGCTAGATTAAGGAGATGACTAGATTACTTTCTTAGACAGGATATTCTACCCAAGAAGGTCACAGTGAGTGGGAAAGAGGAATGTTAATCCTGAAAATGATATCCATTGTGATATGTTCACTTGGCAAACTATCTTCTCAGCTGAGGGCTCTGCCATTATAGGTCCCTGTCATAATAGAGATACTCTGGGTTGACTTAGCTGCTGCCATTGTTTCCTAGACCTCTGCTGTGCTGCAGGTTTGATGAAGCCCAACACTTCAACAGTTTATGCTGCTCCACTGGGAAATCCTTTCTCTTCCTGCTGCCAAGGCACAGTTCTTGTATCTAGAACATTCCTTCTTCTGTTACTTTCTCACCCAGGCAGGTTCAGGCAGGCTGCTAGGAAAGATGGCTTGTAGAAATCTAGTACCAGGACTAAGGAAATTGAGCTTATATTTTCAGTCTTCCCACAACTTTTTCCTAAGCTCAGAAGACTTGGAACTATTCTTATTTATGTTTTATTTTCCCCAGGACCAAGAACAGCTTCTAGATACCTCAGATAATAATTTTATCAGTGGATGGATGCAAAGATTCCTTAACTAAGAGTTCAAGTAATTTGAGAAGTCATAGCAGTCCTGCTCAGGTCATTTCCAACAGCCATTAGTCTGTCTTGTTCCTTCATGCAGGATAATAGCCCTCTGATACTGTGGGACTTGGCTCTCTTCCATGCTGATGCTAAGAAAAACAACCCCATGTAGGACTAGATGGTGTAATGGCTCTGGTTACTGTGAGCTATGGGCCTTTGTGGTACCCTAAGGGGAACTCAGTTCCTAGGTGCTGCTTCCACAGGCAGAAGCTCTTCTTTCTCCCATGAAAATGCCTCTACGTCAATACACTCCTGGGTAGCCTAGATCAAAGAATTAGAAGAGGCAGCTTTGGGCTTCTCTTGATGATAACATTCTGCTTCCATTCCCAGATTCTTCAGGAGAAGCATGGGCTGGATCCCTCAGCACCAGCTTTCAGGGAATGCATCACAGCCCTTTAAAGATCACACCCTGCCAAGGGTGTTGATGGAAGGATGGCTTTTTTCCTTGTCTGAGATCACCTGTCCTTGACTCTACCATTTCCCCATGTATGTGTTTGTTAATTGTCCATCCTTCTGGCAAGATATTTGAGATAAAGGAAGCTAAGTTGATTTTGGCTTATGACTTTGAAGGTTGAGTCCATTATTTTTGAACTTGTGGCAGCAAAATGCATTATGGTGTGAGTACATAGTAAGAGAATTTTACTTATTTCATGATAGCTGGAAAAGCTGTAGACAGGAAAGGCCTGGGATCCCAATGGCCCCTTCCAGGGCATGTCCTTAACCTTACTTCCTTCTACGTTCTCCCCACTAAAGGCTCTACCACCACTAAATGGTCCCCCAGATCTTTAACACATAGATTTTTTTATTAACAACTTTTTTTCCTACTTACATAAGTTTATTCATTTTCCTATTTCTCA
Organism: Megascapheus bottae; assembly: GCF_031878675.1. Taxonomy (NCBI): domain Eukaryota; kingdom Metazoa; phylum Chordata; class Mammalia; order Rodentia; family Geomyidae; genus Megascapheus; species Megascapheus bottae. The sequence goes on along the minus strand of NC_143524.1, from coordinate 35,251,468 downwards.
ATTTGAAGTTGTTACTTCCCATGACAAAAGGATAAACCACGGATTTGAAAATAATGTCATGACACAAGCAAGTACCTCTTTATATTAGATACATAGGATGAAACTTATCAATTTGAAACACTGAGGATATTTTATGTAATGACTACATCATTAGAAACCCCATAATATAACACTGTAGACTTTATTCTTCTTTGTGAAAGACAATTTAAAAGTTGTCTTTGTGTTTTAGAGCTGGTAACAGTCTTTGAAACTATTTAACCTCAGTATTTTTAAACTTCTCATTTTATTAGCATACAGTAGTTGTACTGTATGAGAGGGGACACTGGGACAGTTCCATACATGCATTCATAGCATCTCAATCAAGCTCAACCCTTTTTAAACATTTTGGTCATGGGGCTTGAACTCAATACCTTGGTGCCATCCCTGAGCTTAAAGTTCTAGCACCTCTACCATTTTGAGCCACAGTGTCACTTCTGAGTTTGTAGCACATAGATTTTTGAGGAAATTTGTCCCAATCATAAGATCTCGTGTCTGATAGGCACAATAAAGAGAAAAGATCTTTGGACTCAAATGTACATTCCATGCCTGGCTTGGTCACTTGAATACCTCAAGCAGCTCATTTAACTTCTCAGACTCAGCTTTTTCCCTTGTAACATGGGTCATCTGTCATGAGGATGGAATGTGATCCCGTATGTAATGGACCCACTACACTGCCAAAATCAAAGTAGCTGCTTCATAAGTGCTAGCTCTTATAATTTGTACTAAGCAAGTCTGGAGCAGCAAGTTTTTCAGCCCCTGCTAGGATGAAGACTCTAATGTAGCTCAGAGCAAAGACTCAAGACAATTCACTGGTGCTAACTTTACTAGCATAAACATATGTAAGCAACATGAAAACGTGGCTCTTCTTTCACTGATGGGAAGGCTAAGTCTGGTAAAGGAACTCAAACTGGCTACTGCTACAATATCTATTTATGTCTACACTTAGTCTAGAAGCTTAAAAGGGAGGATGACATCATTCTGGGGCCAGGACAAGAGAACTAGGAATCTGGCTCCAAGAGCCTTGGAACTAAACATGACCACAGTGTGAACACCTTCCCTGCAATAGTCTCTTTCCATTGCCATGCAGAAAACATCTGCTGGGGGTTCTCTGGAGGTGAGAGGATATCAGTAACACTGTGTCACTCGCAAGAGAGCCCAGATGCATTCTTCCCAAATTGATCTAGTTTTTCTTTCCACCTGCATTTCACCATTCCCCTTTTGGACTGTGTTTCTCCCCAGTGTTGGGGCTACTATTTCTGATAGGGTATTTCTTCATCATGCAGGTTTGTCCTGCATATTTTGGACCTTTGGCTTCACTACCCTCCATTCATATAGTCCCATAGCATCCACCCCACTACTCATTTCCAGATGTCCTTACCTATCTCCGTCTGTGCCAGGTTCCTCTTCCTGCATTGTCCCTCTCCCTTTACCAAAATGGAGATATCCTTCAAGAAAACCCAGTTCAAATATCATGTCAAGCCAAGAACCAGTGGCTCTACCCTGTAATTCTAGATATTCACCAGCTGAGATCTAAGGATCTGAACGATCTAAGGATTGGAAGCCAGAAAGGATTTAAAAAAAAAGAGGGGGGGGGGCTTTGAGACTCATCTCCAATGAATCAGCAAGGAAAGTGGTGCTGTGTGCTCAGGTGATAGCATGTCAGCTTTGAGTGAAAAGGCCAAGTGAGAGCATGCAGCCCTGAGTTCAGGCCCTTGTGCCAACACACATGAAATGGCATGTCAAGTGTTGCAGAAAGCTCCCACAGCCTCCAGCCAAGGGGGAAGGGCAATATCCTTAGTTACTTACTCGTCCAAAGACAAAAATTACACTAAATTGTAAATCTAAATGACTTTTCCTCATGAGTGATAACTCATGGCAGCTTCCATTCTACAAAATAGATGGAAGGTTCTTGCTAGACAGTGGCAGAACAGTATGGGCTTTGTAAGATGGAGACAAGGGACCAATAGGACAGAAAAGCTTGTTGGTTAGTGTCAGGTAACTTTTTGGAAGAATCAAAGCGAAAGGGACTTTCTTATTCTGACTCACACACACTGGTATCTTGTTTGTTTGGGCAGGGAGAACTGGTCTTCTTTGGGTTTTATTTATTTTCTCACATTTTCAGTTTGATGACATGATATTTAGCATGAGTGACTCCATTTCGGTTTTGTTTGGCCAGTTAGCATCTAATGCAGGAGCTCAGTTCAAAACAGTGGCCCCCACAATTATTGTTTAGCTCATAATAGCTCCCCAATAGCTGGACAGTGTCTTACAAGATTTCTGTGTTCTTCACAGTGCTTAGCAGCAAGCTTGGAAAGCAAAATATGCTTAACTCAGAAGTCCTCAGGGACGCAATGCTTTTTCCTCTGTAGTACCTTGCTTGTGCTTCAGAGGTCTGGTTGGGCTCTCCGGCTGGCTCTCCACTGCCACCTGGTGGCAGAGCTGTGCTCAGCTATTCTTTACATTGAAAATGGTCCCTATTCTGGGACCATGGGAGCAACAGGGCTAAGGAGACCCAGTTACCACATCCCACTCCAAGATGTTATAGCAGGCAACATGGTTATCAGTACTCATTTCAAGCACTATTTGTGCTACTATTTAGATTTAGTCATGGTGCAACCTTGTGAAGTTATCAGAGTAGCAATTATTTTTACCACTGCTACTATCATTATTATTCTGATGGGCACACAGAGTCGAATATCAGTAACACCACCACCTACTACTACAAAATAGTAACATTTCTTCATCTCCACCCTCTCCCTTATGGTGTTCTTTTTTTCTTAATATGTTCCAAGTTGGGGCTACCAGAATGAATAAATTTCAGGTAATGTATTTAAATTGGACTTACCCTATCTGGATGTTTTGGTTTAGGCAAACCCTAAATCCAAGTACTTACATATTTTATATATATTATATATATATTACAATGGTAATGTTCTGTAAATGCTGAGCACAGTGGCTCAGGAGGCAGAGGTAGGAGGATAGTGTTTCAAGATAAAAGATTGCAAAGTCCTATTTCAAAAACAAACTGGGCATAATGGTTCATAAATATAATCCTAGCTACTCCGGATGTAGGATGTCCAGACTGGCCTGGGCAAAAGCTTGAGACTGTCTCGTAAACATTCTAAAAAAAAAACCCAGACAAACAAAAGGACTGAGGGCTCAAATGATAAGAGCTCTTGCCTAGGGTTTGCCTAGCTTTAAGTTCAATTCTCAGTGCTGCTAGGAAAAGAAATATAATGCATATATTAATTTACTATATTCTAGTAACCATTTTTTGTTGTTGGTGGTGATCATGGAGTTTGAACTCGGGGTCTGAGTACTATTCCTAAGGTTTTTTGCTCAAAACTCTGGGCGCTGTCTCTAAGCTCTTTTGCTCAAAGCTAGCACTCCCACTTTGAGCCACAGCACCACTTCTAGCTTCCTGGTGGTTCATTGGAGATGAGTCCCATAGATTTTCCTGCCTGGGCTGTCTTTGAACCACAATCCTCTGAACTCCGCTTCCTGAGTAGCTAGGATTATAGGCATGAGACACCAGTGCCCAGGGCAGAACATACATTTCTAAAGAAAAGAACTTAGCCAGGCAGAAGGGTGTTGCTAACTAGGAGCCTAAATCAGACAGTGAACCTTAGCCTACCGCTCAGAAGAGAGAGCTGGAGGAAGAGAGCTGGGGCGTGGCAATTCTGTTGAGTTCAGAGTGCTATGTGATTTCCTTCCCTATTCCTGGAGGACAAGAAGGTAGTTCCCTTTCTTCAACTGGAGCCTAGTAAGGGGAATTTGAGGATTTGCACAATTTACAGCAAATGCCTGACTCATACATAGAGAAAACCTAGATGAGGCTGGCTGGAGTTGACGTTGATGTCTGAACATGGAAGTGGAGCACAGAGAAAAGATGGCATGTGCTGGAGGGCATGGTAAGGTCCACGTTCTCCATGGTGCATTAGTAACCTTGAAAGATTCAACTCAGAGGTCCTATGCCAGTGTACGAAGCTAAGCCATCATAGTGGCCAGAGTTGTCCTCAATCACCGTAGGGGACAGCACAATGGGAGAATCCCCAGGTTGGCATCCCGGAGAAATCCACAAAGAAAGAGCCAACATCTGCCACTCAGAAGCGCCTAAAGCTGGAGTGCAGTACTGTGCATGGGAAGTGTTAGCCTTTTCTGAAGATTCCTTGCTGCTCCCTGCATGTGACCATGGAGAAGGGCCCAAAATGTCACTCTGAGTGAGGAAAGTTGTGGGAGCAAGGAAGGTATGCAACCGACCATGACCCTCCTGCACCTTCTGTGCCTTCTCCAGCACTCACTGTGGGAAGCAAAATACCTGTAAAAGAACACAGGGCTGAGGAGCCTCCCTGTCTGAGAAGCCTTCCATTTACATGGGTGGCAAGAACATTTACTGGGCACCCAACAACAGCAGTTTCTATTATCTCTGTGTTAGCTCTTATATTAAAATTTATATAAAAATAAACATTGTGGGAAGAACTGTAATACAGGTAGACTAAGCAGGTATCTTTGTTGTAAGCAAAAGAAATTCAAACTAGCAAAAAAGTTCAAGGATGGCAAATGGTTTCTAAAACTGAGAAACTTAGAAATGATTTCAGAAGCAGTTGGATCCAGGAACTCCGATGATGATATTGGAATTATCTTTCTTCATCATTTAGATTTGTGCTGTTGTTTTATTCTGTCCCAATGAGAAACACAAGTTCTCTTCAATGTTCCCTTCCGCTGAGCTAGAGGCAAGAGCTGCCCATTGTTCCATGCCTCCTTCCAGCACTGCAACCCAAAGGCACCTTCCCTCTCCAGTTATGGAGTGTCCCTAGGACTTTAATTGACCTGACTGATTTAGAGACTCACCTTTTAGAGTTGGAGATTAAGGAACACACAGTATGGCAACTGACCACAACCAATACTGAAGGATTGAGAGTAGCTTATATGAGAACATCTTGTGCCTTCAGATTTGCTGGTTTCATGGTTCAAAAGGACCCTCACCCCTTTTAGGCTCAGAGCTGGAAACTTCTCCACTGTTACTCTCCCAAACTACTGTAGGACTCCCTGGGTTTTCCCTCCAGACTGCTCTTTGTTACACAGCCATCGTAGACTTCTCCTTGGAAGTCCTCCTAATTAGTGTATGCCATCTGTTACCTGCTAAGACCGCCCCCCAAAACATGTCTGCACGGTGAATGAAAATGAAGTGTCACTGTCATTGACATCCACAGACACATTGGCTCCTTATGGTTGCTGCTTTCTTTCTTATTTTTATCCTTCTTTTGGCAGTACAAGAGTTTGAAATCAGGATCTTATGTTTGTTAGCCTGCATTGCTTTATTTTCTATAGGCTTAAAATCCATTCTTTTTGCTTTTTTCCATATGCTTTTTAAAAAATAGGGCCTCGGCCGGGAGTTTGGCCTAGTGGTTAAAGTGCTTGCCTAGCATGCATGAAGACCCGGGTTCGATTCCTCGGTACCACATACATAGAAGAAAGCCGGAAGTGGTGCTGAGGCTCAAGTGGTAGAGCTCTAGCCTTGAGAAAGTCCAAGGACAGTGCTCAGGCCCTGAGCTCAAGCCCAGGACTGGCAAAAAAAAAAAAATAGGGCCTTGCTCTGTAGCCCAGGCTGGTCTTAGCGCTCTGGGCCCTCTCTTAGGCTCCCAAGGGCCGGGCTTACAAGTGTCCACCACCACCAAACATTTCTTCCAATTTTGAAGAAACAAGAAAAAAAAAAAAAAAGAAAATCTATCTCTTCAGCACTTGCTGCTTTCCAGTCTTCAAGATCCTCCATTCTCTAAATTGCCCTAAAAGTTTGTTGATTTCAAGGCCCAGGTTATGCTGTGGTTACCAAACAAGCTCCAACCATTAGTGGGTCAAAGCAGACAGGCTTATTTCTCATCCTTGCTACGTGCCATCATGGTTAGCAGCAGCCTCTGCTCTCCATCAACGCTAATGATAGATCTCCCTCCCACAACTCAGATAATGCCAATCTCTGTGATCATGGGAAAACAGGTCTTCAGAGTGCTCTGTGGGCTTAAATGTGTGGTCTGAAAAATGACAGAATCTTTCAAATGGTCCCCTCTTCCCATGGGCAGCTAAGAAGGAAGTCTATTTGAGTGCTTGGAAAGTGCCCATTCTTTTGAGCAAATGCAATTTCAGGTATTACCTACAAACTTTCTTGCGGGGGAGGGGATTTTCTGCCTTCTTTCTAGCATGTGCTAGCTGTGATTTTAACAGTGATTGCCACGTGAAAGCAGGAAAGTATTTGCTGGATTGTTGATTTGAACCAGCAATTGGTAAGGCGTGTGTGTGTGTGTGTGTGTGTGTGTGTGTGTGTGTGATTTTTTTTTGACGGTCCTGGGGTTTGACTTCAGGGCCTGGGCATTGTTCTTGGGATTTCTCAAGGCTAGCACTCTACCACTTAATCCATGGCACCACTTCTAGATTTTTCTGTGTATGTGGTACTGAAGAATTGAACTCAGGGCTTTGTGCACACTAGGCACCACTTAGCCAGACACCAGTCCCAATGTGTGTGTGACTTTAATGTCGATGATAAATTAGTTCTTTCCATAGTAAAATGTCATGTAAGAGCTAAAAAGTGTACTATGAAGGAAAAAATGCATTTCTCAAATATTTTAGTGGTGATATTATTTAAGTCTATTTTGAAGTAAATGTTCAATTATGTGTCAAGTCAACACAATGGCTAGCATTTGGCACATGTTAGATTGAATATGTGTTAAGCAAATAAATGTATATCATCCTCTGTTTTTAAAAAAAGATAATGGGATTTGAACTCTAGGTCTTGAGTTGCTAGGAAGGCACTCTTCCATTTGACCCTTCAGCCCATCATCTCCTTTATTCATCTGGCCACATATATCTACATTTTTCATGTTACTAGGTAGTAACATGAGAATTCTTGCTATATACATTCTATAATATGAGACCATGACTGTGCCAGTAATATATAATTACAAAAGTTCTTGCTGAAGCACAAAGACAGTGGTATCTACATCAGAAGGGACAAATGAAAGGAGCATATGACATGTTTGCTGGCTGCTTTCTGCTTTACCCATATAATCACCAGTCCTCTTGAGTTTGTCAGTCCTCCCTTCCTTTCTTCTTCCTCCTTTCCTCCTTCCCTTCCTCTTTTCTCCTCCTCTTCTTTCCTTTTACTTTTTTCTTTCTTCCTTCTCTTTCTTTTTTCTTCCCTCCTTCTCTCTCCTTCTTTCTTTCTTTTGGTTGCTCCCTCCTTTTTTCCCCTCCCTTCCTTCTTATGCTTATACTAGGGCTTGAATTCAGTGCCTCTTTCTCTTGGCTCTCTTGCTCATGGTTGGTGCTCTAACAACAATTGAGCTGCCTTCATCCTTGCACTTTGCTGGTTACTTTGGAGACTAAATTTTAAAGACTTTTCTGCCTGAGCTGGCTTCAAACAGTGAACTTTCAGGTCTTAGCCTTTGGAGTTACTAGGATTATGGGTGTGAGCCACCAGTGCTGGACTCTGTTCATTTTCAATGTACTATTTAACCTTACAGATAGATAAGCAGTTTTAGTAAACAAAGATCACAAACATTATCCAGAGTCAAACAAGTAGAGCCAAGATTGAAATCTTGCCTGCCTTTGCTCCTTCCCCCAAAGAATACACTGTTATTGCCAAACAACTTCTGACCCTTTTAGATAAACATCAAATATAGAAATAAGCTGACTCAAGCCAAGACCTTCTTTCCAAATCTCTTCGTTCCTGTGCATTTCTTACGTCTCTTGCACCAGCCACCACCCACACCACTGGTTCACGCAGGAATCTTTCTCATTCCTTTCCTCATTCCTTAGCAATTCTCTTGGTATGACTTACAAAATGAAACTCCAATCCATCTAGCCTATGCCACTGCCTTACCCTCATCCAGTGATGATTCTATGTCATGTCTACACTTCCACTCAGAACCCTTTCCATGCCATTCTGCAGGCAACCCGTCACTTATATTATTGTGTCTCATGAAGGCCTCCTCATGTTTCTTCATTATATTTCAAAATATCCAAGGATGTGCTTCTCTTTCTCCATCCTTATCTCACTGGTCTTCTTCGCTGGATCATCAGAGCTTCTTCTCTCCAGGTCTGGGCAGCTAGACAAACACTCCCACTGTGGAGCTCGACACAAAACTGCAGATGTTCAGCTGGGAATGAAGGAGAAAATGTTGCAGGTCTAAGCACAAGACTGACTATTCCAGTGTAAACTTGCAGAGTGAGAAAGTTTTTTTCCTCCCCCTTTCAAGAAATTGGTTTAAAAAAGAGGCCAAGTCCTACCCCAAAGAGAAGAGAAAGGCAGGGGCAGATTGAAAACACTCACTTTGTAGCCCCAATGTGGGTAAGGTATGTGTGGGATGGGGGAGGCCTTTACGATTTCAGGGGGCAGGAACCATTGCCTTTGCCCTGTCCATGGGATGGTTGAATGAAGCCAGCTTGAAATCCAGTTGCAATTGTCCCCTGCCATGGGCATAGAAGTAAAAACTGCTGGACTACCACATTTATGTGATTTAATGTCTATTTTCCCCAACTACATAGTATACTGCAGAAGAACAGGGAAGAGTCTGGATTTTGCTGCTTCTGTGACTCATTACAGTGTCAGGCATATGGTAGGTGCTTGATATGTACATGCTGAATGAATGAATGAACAAATTGTACGTGTGTGTATATATATGTAAAGAGACAAAAAGTGTATA